>NC_051070.1:113852024-113977024 GCF_004664715.2 Peromyscus leucopus | reverse complement strand
TAGGATCCTTGTTCCTTGGTTTTTGCTAGCAGGAAGACCTAGCAATCTACTTTTAATGGGCTTCTAGGCTTAAGAGGTTTTAAAATTTGAGAACATATACATATGAATTTAATAGTAGGGGTTTTTTTGTTTTGTTTTGTGTTTTGTTTTTGTTTTTAAATACAGGATCTTGCTGTATAGCCTGGCATGGAACTTGCCATCCCAGGATAACTTCAAACTTATGATCCTCCTGCCTCAGCCTCCTGAATGCCAGGATGACATATCTACACCACCACATCCTGTTAACCTGAGGTAATGGTTTCATTGTCACTACCAGCTCTGAAGACAGGATTAGTGACTCATTAACTCTAATCCCAGGGTTGGGGAACATTTGTTAGGTAGCTCGTTCCTAACTTTCTGAAGCACAGGGGATATTTTCAAAAACTGGGAGCATATAAAACATTTGTGTTGGGTAGGCATGGTGATGCACACCTATAATCCCAGCATGGCTATGGCAAGATTACTCTGAGTTTGAGGGCAGCCTGGGCTACATAGTGAGGTGGAGGCGAGCCGGATTGCAGTGTCACCCTGTCTCAAACAAACAAAAAGTGAAAATAAAAACAAAAGAAAACATTCATACCATACAAAGGCCATAGATTTGTGTGAAGGGACGCTTTGAGACATAACTTTCTTTCATTAATGTTGCTGTGGTACATAGTAAGTGAATTTGACATTATCTTTGAGCAACCTAACATGCAAGGCATATGGTTTGACTCTCCCTTCCCCAACCCCCACACATTTCTTGTTTCCTCTTGCCTTCATTTCTTTAACTGGAACCTTTATAAAGGTAGATACAATACTGAAATAATGGCTTCAGTTGGTAGACTCTTTGTGAGATTACTGTAAAGTATGTAGAAAACATCTAGAAGTCAGAATATGACCACTATAAGTTCTGAAGGGAGATGGCTTAGTAGTTACACTCTGCTTTTAAGTTTTCTGGGCTGAGAATGTGGCTTAGCTGGTTGAATCCTAGCCTAACATGCAGCAAGCCCAGCATAAAGTGGACATGGTGTCAGACACCTGGAGATAAAAAGATCAGAAGTTCAAGGTCATCCTCAGCCACATGAAAACTGTCTCAAAAAAAGAAAAATTTATTAAATAAAAATGTCCTGTAAGAAATGTTAAAATAGTTTATTGCATATATAATATTTCTTCTTAAAGCAATAAGGTAAGGGTAAGACTTCCCCTCAGTTGGGCAAGTAGGTAAATTTGAACTTAGTAAAGTCAACAGACTTTATTATTATCTTCCAAGTCAACAATATTTCTCAAAACTATTAAAGAGCAAACGCAACATTGACCTCAGGAAAGCTTAGATCCAGATGTACAAGCCCCTCTCCCCAAATCATGTAGAATAAATAAAATATCTTGTTAAAAAAGAGTGAAGAAAGTAGAGCCTGGAGAGCTGGCTTAGCAGTTCAGAGCACCAGCTGCTCTTTCAGAAGACCTGAGCTGGGATTCCCAGCACCTACATGGTGGCTCACAGTCAGCTGTCCATCACTCCAGTTCCAGGGGCTTGGACACTTTGTTCTGGCTTCACTGGGGACTAGGTATGTACAGGATGAACAGACATAGATGCAGATAAGTTTATTTATTTATTTATTTTTGGTTTTTCGAGACAGGGTTTCTCTGTGTAGCTTTGCGCCTCTCCTGGAACTCACTTGGTAGCCCAGGCTGGCCTCGAACTCACAGAGATCCACCTGGCTCTGCCTCCCAAGTGCTGGGATTAAAGGCGTGCGCCACCACCGCCCGGCGCAGATAAGTTTATTAAGGTACACAATATTTTGGGGAACACAATACCACCACATCTCCTCTCTTTTTGTCTAAAATTAAAGAAAGCTTATAACTAATATAAGAAAAACTATCCAATAAGTACATATAATATATACAGCCAAAAATTACATTAATGATGTCTAGTCCATTAACATTTGACAGATTCAGATAAAAACTCCATTATATATATTAACAATGTCCAGTCCAGTAACATCTGATAAACACCCATGCACATAAAATAGAAATGAAAAATTTAAAAAGAACAAAGAGAGGTGACTATAGAAATCATGAAAACTAAGGGACGGTTTTACTTTAAAGCAGATTCTCAGTCACTGAAAGGTAACAGGTTGAGCTAGCTAAAGACTCCAGAAATTCTCACACTGATGCCTACAGAAGAAAATGTAGGTGGGTAAGATTCTTAGTAGTGTAGATACTTTTCTACTATTAAAGATAAATAAAGTTCAGAAGATGTAACCTTTCAAAAGACAAGTAATGGATTAAAATCAAAGAATGAGATTGATGATACTGTTTACAGAGCCTAAGGGAAAGCAATGGCAAAATTTACTGTTTGTACAACTAATTAGTGAACTGAGTCACTTGTATTCTCTGAACAGTGAGTGGTATATATTAAATTGGGATTAAGTTTTATTTACTTGCAGTACTGGAATTTGAACAGAGAGCTGCATGCATGCTAGGCAAGCTAAGTTACCACTAGGCAAAGTAAGAAGAGTGAATGAAATACTGTATGTTAAATACAATGTCTGGCATACTGTTCAGAGAGAGACAGAGAGATAGGCAGAGAGAGAGCGCACTTGGAAGAATGGCAAGTACTGTTAACCACTGAACCATCTCTCTAGTACCTTTTATTATCTTTTTTAAAGGTTACCTGGGTTGTTTGTTTCTCTATTATACTTTTTAAAAAGATATCTGGTTTGTTTGCATCTCTGTTTTCATTTGGGACTTTAAGAAAGTATTAAATAGGGGCTGGAGAGATAGCTCCGTGTAGAGAGATAACTGAAAATACTTGCTGCTGTTGCAGAAGACCAGAGTTAGAACTCATTGGGAAGCTTATAACTGCCTGTAATTCCAGCCTCAGGGGATCCAACACCCTCTTCTGGCCTCCTTGGTGACTTGCATGCAAGTATATAGAAACACTCAGATACATAAATACACATAAATATAAATAAACCTTAAAAAATACTAGAGGTCAATGATTGGCTAGAAGCTGTTAGCAAAGAGAGGTTAAATACAAAGGAACATGGGTAAGCTTGCTTTTGTGGGTAACAGAAATATTACTAGTGGTTTCACAAATAGGAATGTAAGCAAAGGTTTTTATTCAAGGCACAGTGAAAATATAGAATATGTGTGCTTCAGGGGAGCAGTGGGCCCTAGAAAGCCCTGGTTACTGCTTGGGGCTTGCTTTTATGGGCCTAAGAAAAGGAGTTATTTCCTAGGAGGTGGTGTATGGGTGCTTTTTGTTTTCTTTTTTTGGGGGGGGGTTGTTTGGTTTTTTGCTGTTTTGATATGTAGGCTTGTGTTTTGTAAGCCTTTGTTCATTGCACATGTCCTTTCTTATACTGTATCTGATTTTAATTATATGCATGCTCCATCATAAATAGGAATACGATAATCAGTGGTTTTTCCCTAAAAGTTCACTCACACGACAATTTGCCTTACAGCATGTGCATCCAAAGCCAGTTTTGGCTGGATTGTCCCATTGTGCTTAGCTCCTGAGTATGTGTTTGACCACAAAAGGGGAGTTACTAAGGGTTTCTCAGGAGCTAATTAATTAAGTCAGCTTAATGTAGGCAAGGGTTTCAGGTTACAAATCATAATTTGGGAAAAATGTGTGTGTAGCTCACGCTAAGAAGGATCCTAAGTTGCCGAGCTACCCCTATGCTCACTAGCCTTAGAAATGGATACTACAGAATATATGTTACTAATTGTACACTTAAAAATTGGTAAATCATTGCCGTAAGTTATATCTCAATGAAGTGATTTTTTTTTAAAGTACAAATAAAGCTGTCTTTTGACTGTTTCATACAGGTTTTTCCATTCCCTGGAAAGGTTCCCTTCCTCCATAGCTAATCAGGGAAGTGCTACTGATTACTGAATTCTATTTGAAATCTTGTGCTGAGTCCACATTCGTGCATGCATATAAACATAGACACGTAATGATGATCTGCATTATTGTGGGGCAAAGTCTCATATAGTTCGGGCTAGCCTCACATTTGCTATCTAGCCAAGATGACCTTGTCTTTCTGATCCTCCACTTTCTGTCTCCCAAGTGCTGGGATTACAAATGTGCCCTATCAGACTGCAGAACTTGGTATTTTGTTTGACAGTCAGTCTCATGTATTCCAGGCTGGCCTTAAACTTTGTAGTGGAGCATGTCCTTACACTTCTGATTATCCTCTCCACCTCTCAAGTGCTGGGACTGCAGTTATGTGTGGTCACAACTGATCTCATGCAGTGCTGGGGATGATGAACCCAAAGCTTTTGTGACGTTCACCAACTGAGCTATATCCCCAGAAATCTATTTTTACATCACCTTACTGTATTTTCTATGTGTTCCCTCTCCCCTCCACTAAACCTCTTTGGAGATGTTTTTATTAGGATACTGAGTAGAGTTCTGGTTCATCCTAACTCCTCATAGTATTCTAGAGTATGGATAGACCCTAGTTTATTTGGTCATCTCCCTATCATTGTGATGTGCCAAGTTCTCTGCTTTCTTAATGCTTTCAGACAAGAGGGAAAGGTGGGGTGTTGCCAATAACATTAAATAGGGAAAATGCTTACAAACTTTAAGAGTTGGTGAATACTAACAGGGGTGGATTGTGGGTACTTCTGATGATAAACTTCAGCAATGGTGGTAGGGGAAGTATGTGGGAGGAGGTGAAAGTCATAAGAAAACTTTCTTTAAAGAAACAAATGATATTTATACCTTATTTTGTAACCAGTAAAACAGTAGTAAATATTTAATTAGTCTTCGGGAAATGAAAAGGTCTCAGAAAAGCAGTCTTTACTTGACTTCTCAAAGCAGAAATACTCAGCTGGGTGTGGTGGTACAAGCCTAGAAACCCAGCCACTCAGGAAGCAGATGTACGAGGATCACAAATTCGAGGTCGTCCTGCCTTTTCTGCCTGGCAGTGGTAGAACGTTTCTTAGCACGCTTGAGATCCTGTGTTCAGTGTCAGTGTTGGTAGGGGAAGGAAAAAAGCCTTGAAACACTCTTGTAATTAGTGGGATTAGCGATTGCAATATAACTTGGCATCGGGTCTAGGATCTTTCCACCTTTACTCTACCAGCAGGTCTGTTTTTAAATATCTCCGGAGATGCTAGGGTCTGTTAGATGCTTTATTTACTACGCTTTATTTACTCTCTAATGCTTTCATTAAACTGCTAAACTCAGAGACCCCTCTCCCCTTAGAGGGAGACTTTAGAGGTCTATAAGTAAAAAATAAGTAAATAAAAATTCTGTACGAATTTCCTTTGTTGTGCGGGCTGTCGTTGGATCTTCTATCCCAGATTGCTGTAAGCAGCCGGGTAATTTAAGGATATTTCCCATGAAATCCATCTCCGCCCATCTCCCCACCTAGCCTGGAAAGAATATTTATTGTTTAAAACAGGGTCTATCTTCGCTTCTTCATTGTGGCAAGCATCTTGGTCGCGTGCAAGGTTCGATTACATTAGTGTGAGTGGGGAACCACCAAAGCTCCCCGGAAGGAGGAAGTCACCCAAAGGCCAACAAGAACGTCACTACTTAGCCCACAATGCACATCTCGCCAGCCTGGAACCGTGGACTACAACTCACTCATCCGGGCGGAAGCCATTCACTTCGAACCCCATTGGAAGCGATGGAACAAGGGATCCTGGGAGCCTGCCTGTCCTTCCGTGCGCATGTGCAAGCCGTCCTCGCTGGGCCCCACCTCCGGTGGGTCGCACGTCGGTGAAGCCGGCTCAGGCCCTGTGCGCGCAGGCGCCGTGGTGCGGGCGGCGTCGGCAACGCAGGGGGGTGGGGCCGCGGTGACGCGATTCTGTCCGCGTTGGAGCGGGCGGGCCGCCGCCAGAGCCTCCGCGGCCGCCGTGTGACGTGGCACAGCCGAACACTTAACGCCGCGCCGGAGCCACCGCACCAGTCGCCGAGCAGCTCCCGGTCCCGCTACGTCGTGTCCCGCGGCTTCGCCGACACGCCGGCCAGCGAGACAGGTCTTCGGCCTTTTCTCTTCCGCCCCGTTGGTCGTGAGCCGGAACCGAGAAGGCCCGAGGACGCACCAGACCCCCTCTTTTGACCGTCGCAAGTGCCACCACCGCTATGGGCCTCACCATCTCCTCTCTCTTCTCTCGCCTCTTCGGCAAGAAGCAGATGCGCATTTTGATGGGTGAGTGAGGGGCCGGGAGCCAGGGAGGGCCAGGTGCTTGCCCGGGGGCCTCGGGCCCAGCCTTCCCCGGCCGAGGTGGGGGAGGGCGGACCAGAAGACTGCTTCAGGGGAACAATGGGGGCGAGGGGTGAGGGATCTGTCTCCCACAGAGGCTGAGCCGGAGACTCGGGCCAGACGTCCTCGCTCTCGGCTTTGCGTGCCTTTCTCTCCCTGATCGAATTGAGAGCCTGAGAAGAGGGAGCCGAGCTCCAGGGGTAGTTCACCGTGGCGAGGCCATCCTAAGGGTGCAATCTTCCGCCTCACTTTTCTGGCTGTGGGCAGCGGCCGAGAGTGAGGCTGGGCGACTCCAGCCTTCCTCCTCCCCCTTTCCTGGTCGTGCACGCCCTGTGCACACACCATTGGTATGTGAGCCCAGCCAGGAGCCGCCTGGGGCAGGAAGTGACCAGGCCCACTGTGGCGAAGGAGCACCCAAGGTTTGAGCAAAAAGCCTGGAGTCCTCTGAGCTCATTTTACTAAACTTTACCTTGATCTGGATTCGACTTTATTTTCTCATGGTTATGAAGCTTATTCTGTGAAAACAGAATTTATCCCATGGCCGTCTTTCAGCTCTAAACCTAAAGCACTAAACCTGTTCGGTTTACTATCTTTGCTCTTTCAAACTAATTTGATCTATCTGGCCTAGATAATAATAAAAAATTAAAAAGTCAACTTTAGAAACGAAAAAGTGTTTTAACTGGAAAGTTCTAAAGCACCTGAACTGAACATGACTCTTGAGTTCGAGGTCATCTATTAAAAAAGTTTGTTTAAAAACTGCTTCTCAGTGGCAGGATTTATTGCCCACGAGGCCATTCACTAGGCTGAAGTGAGAGTTCTCTCCTTAATACCTCACAGCTGAGTTCCAAGGACCTGAATAGTATCTTTTGACACTTGTTGAGTGTGAGGAGAAAGGGGTCGTATTGAGCACCCCCACCAAGAAGTGCTTCAGTTTCTGTAATGTTGCAGAGTATGGGGGTACAAGTTGGTTATTGTTCAGCTTCTTTACAATCCAGAAAACAGTTGTTCACGACTCCTTCACAAAGCTAAGGGAAAATGTGTTCTTTCACAGTTCCTCAGCTCCCCTTTATGAAGAGGACAGTTATTTTAGGAGGGCCAGTGTGTTCTTTAAGCCTTACGTGGTTGGAAATTGGCAGTGTGGAAAAGGACCTGAAGTCAAAGGAAGGACTTTGGACTGAGATAAATGAGTGTCTTAGAGATTAGCCAGTACAAGATTGTGTTACTGAAGAAGAAAGAATTTATTGTAGATGGATTCTGGTTTTCTTTGTTACCGTCCTGGGCTGGCTAAAGGGATGGCTGAGAAGGGTAAAGTGATGCTTTAAGCACTTTGCCACGTTTGAGAAACTTTCCCATCCATCCCAAATAAAGACTGGAAGAAAACGGAAGTAGACAAGCTTTTAACCTGCTGTGATGATGAAAGGGATAGAAGTTGTCATGAGTTGGGATTACAATCTTTATGTTAAGTATATGATGGCTCAAGTTCGCTTTCTTTTGCTGTTTTTGTTCTATGATACGGGGTCTCTCTACATAGCTCTGGCTGTCTTGGAACTCACTATATAGACCAGGCTGGCCTTAAACTCACAGTGATCCACCCTCCTCTGCCTCCCAAGGGCTGGGGGTAAAGTTGTGTGCCACCACACCTGGAGTTTTCCGTGGCTAAAAGCACTCTATTCATAATGTCAACTTTTATGATAACTCATTAGAGGAAGTATAAGTGTCAGGTTTATGTGCATGAACTGGGAGCATAGTGGTTTGGAAGTTTGGTAATTCCTAAGAGTTTTGGGGTTTGTTGTTTCTTTGTGGCTTTATGAGTGACTGACCTTGTAATCAGTAATCACTTTTATGGTATCTTACCCATTCAAGTTTTGGGAATATCAGTGAATGGATGATTGTATGTACACATGTGCTCCTGTGTGTGTATTTGCTTTGTGGTGTGGTTTTGAGGCTGGAACTCAAGGCCTTGTGCATGTAGTCTACCCTAAACCTAGCCCTGAATGATGTGTTTTTTTAACCCCTCTCTCTCATTAATGGGCTCATATTTTCTTTATCAGGCTTATATATGCCTCCTTGAGTCAAAAGCTTTTCATAGTCTGTTTATTCTTTTGGTGCTGGGGATTAAAATTAGGGTCTCGAGTTCTGAGCACATAACACAACCACTGAGCTACATCTGTAGTCCTAGATTACTGTTTAAAAGCATATAAAGAGACAGTAGTAGTTAGCTAATGTGTCTGGATTACCCACCTACTTTGAACATGAAAACGCAATTTCTCTACTAGCTGCTCTCCCAAAATTAGAGAAGATGTTGGAAGATATGTCTAATAGTTAACCATAATTAAAAGTAAGTCAAGCCTGGGTTAGTGTGATGTATGCCTGTAATCTGAGCACCATGGAGGCTGAAACAGGTGGATCTCAAAATTGAGGCCAGGAAGACTATGTTTCAAACACTAACAAATAGTCAATACAATATATTGAATTTAAAATCTTTAGACTCTTGATCAACAGAAATGATGTACTAGTTATAAGGGAAATTTACTCATTTGAATAATACTAAATTTAAGTTGAAGGACAATTAGTTTCTACCTTAGATTACTCAGGTAGCAGAGTTAGAAAGCAGATAGGTCCCTATCTTTGAGGTCTATGATAAGGTGTGCTTTTGGTAAATCAATACTTAAATTTTATTCCTGAAATTACTAATGTATTTGGTAGAGGAGTTACTAATCTTAACCTATTTTCTTTGAACTTGGGGAAAAGGCTTCTGAGGATGATCTTTAACCACTGAGCCATCTTGCCAGGTTTTTTGAGAAAGGATCTCATATAGCGCGAGCTGACCTACTTCCTATGTAACTAAGGATGACCTTAAACTTCTGATGTATCTCCTAAGTACTGGGAAGGATCCTCTCTTTGCCAATTTAAAAAAAAATACACTATAAGTAATAAAAATATACTAATAAGTGAGGCTTTAAGCTTAGAATGATGTTCCTTTTTTCCCCCTCAAAAACATTTTTTAAATCTTTTTATTAAGGTTAATTCTTGGTTCTGATTATTTTTTAAGTTGTTTTTGTGAAATTTAGACATGAAAAAAGTGATCATCACCTGTAATTCAACCATTTCACTATTTGTGTGTGTGTGTGTGTGTGTGTGTGTGTGTGTGTGTGTGTGTGAGAGAGAGAGAGAGAGAGAGAGAGAGAGAGAGAGAGAGAGAGAGAGAGAGAGAGATCTGGAACTGTAGTTACAGGCGGGTGTATACTGCCCAGTGTGAGTATTACGAATTGAACTCAAGTCCTCTAGAAGAACAGTAAATGCTTACCACTGAGCCATCTCTCCTGCTCCTACTTGTCATATTTATTCTCCACATTTTAGGTTTTATTCCTTTAAAATTGTTTTGTGTTGTTCCTTTTTACTTAATATATTACAAGCATTTTCTTATGCCATTATTTGCAAACATAATTACTAACCTTAGATAGTTTGTTGCTAATTAACTCATTGATAAAAGGGAAAATACTCTTCAACTATGTTGGGTAGAAAATCCAAACATTAATTTAAAAAAAACCTAACCTTATTTTTCTGTAACTGGTAGTTCCAATTTCAGTTTAAATGGTCAAACCTCTGAGGAACTAGATAGAATATTAAGCTATAGTAGTCTTAAAATCTTAAAAGTAAGATCACAGTATATAAATACTATTTGAAAGCTCTGGCATCAGAATTAGCTTTCTTACATTGGTTGGTGTTTTGTGACACAAGGTCACATACAGCCTAGGTTGGGTTGGAATTCCTGATTTTTCTGTCCCAATTCCCATATTCTGACATTACACCACTGACCAATTATTTTGTGTTTTTGATTTTTGTAAATAGAGGCATATGTTCATAAAGCATAAGCCACCGTGAACCTTCAAGATGTCTCAGCAGATAAAGGCACTTGTCAGGCCTAACCACTGGACTTCAGTCTCTGGGAGTGGAATGGTGGAGGGACAGAAGTGACCCCTGCACGCTGTCCTCTGACTCCCCAGGCACTGTGCATTCATGCATGCAGCCACACACATGCACATAGAAACTCACACACAAAATAATTAAACTGTAATAAAAATGTGCCACCCCTAAAGTATAATTGTTATGTTTACAAAGTTGTGTAACATTTTCAAATTCTAGAATATTTCCATGACTACTTTTTTTAACATAATTTTTATTGACTCTGGGAGTTCTACATCACACGCCCCAATCCCATTCATTTCCCAGTCCCTGCATACCTCACCCCTGTAGCATCCTCCCAAAAGAAAATTTAAAAATATTAATTAAAAAACAAAACAAAAAGCCACTTCTAATCCTCCATCTTTCCTGCCTCTCCAACACCTCTTCATTCATTGTAATGGCATTGGAATACCATAACTTTTATCAGTCACTGCTGTTTTTCTTTTTTAGCATCCATGGCAACCACTAATATTCTTTGTTTCTATAGGTTTTACTGTTTTGGACATTTCAGCTAATGAAATAATAATGCATGTCTGGCCTTTTCACTTGTCATAGTTGTTTTCATCATTTGTGTAACATGTAGTAGTAGTCTATGATGTATTGTGGCCAGATGGTAATTCCCTTGTGTGGAAAATGTCAGTTTGCTTATCCATTTATCAGTTATTTATAGTTATTTTTAGTTCTCATAAATAATGTCATTGTGCACATTTGTGAACAAGTTTGTGTGTAGACTCAAACTCAGCTACACCTGCCTCTGCCTCCCAAGTGTTGGGATTAAAGGCACAACACCCCACCTGGCCCAAAGGTAAATTTTGATGTTAATAAAATTTGATCACAATCACCCAGAGAGGTCTTACACTAAAATCTGGTTGGGTTTTTTTGTTTGTTTTTGTTTTTGCTCCTTTCCCCCAAGTCTAGAGCCTTGTACTTGCCATGCAAGAGCTCTAGCATTGAGCTCCCACCTTCCGATTGACTCCTCTTGTTGATACTATTTCACATTTGGAAAATGAAATACTGTGTAACAGTTAACCTTTCTTGGGCCTATAAGTGAGATCAGACTAGTCACTGACTAATACATGTCATAGTCCTTTGGAAAGAAAAAGCCGGTGCCCAGTATCAACAAGTGAGAGTCAGGGTTCAACTAGAGAGCCTAGGAATAAGGAAATGAGTGAATGATTCCCACCCTTCTCTCACTCCTCAGCACCCTTCTCGCCTTCCCTTTCTCCAGGGTAGATTCCTAAAAATCGTGGAGTACAAACCATGCTCATGTTGTCACGGCCTAGGGGCCTTTTCTATTGCTGTCAAGAGGAGTATTGACTTTCTTCTTTTTAAACTGCATCAGAAAGATGCTACTGTTTTCAGGATATGGGTTGAAAAGGTTGTTCTATAGGTTGAAGTCATCCTGTAACTTTTCATTTCTCTTGGACCAACTAAAAAGTCACACTGAAGTGCACAGGACTATAACCTGATAGGTGAGATTAAAACCTGCTAGCACTGTTTTCATGTTTTAAGTTGTGGTTTGATTTAAACATTAAGTAGGTATTTTTGCCTAAACTAATGCTCTGTTGATTTTGTTTTTAAATTCTGGGATAAAATAAATGAAGGCAGCCAAATGAGATGTTCTTAAAAAAAAAAAAAGTACATTCAATGAAGTTACTTGATATTGATCTTTTATTTATGAGAGTTTAATGGACAACAATATATAGGTTTTGAGAGTCATACTTAAAAGCATTTAATTTGTTCTTCACTATTACTATAATAAAGAGGCTTATATAATACCTTCTAATATAGACTTTGACCCATAAACAAGCATATTCCCTTCTACTTACCTGCATCTCATGAATTAACATTTAGCCATATGTGATAGCACATGCCTGTAATTCTAGCACTTGAGAGGCAGTGGCAGAAGCATCAGGATGTTGAGGCCAGCTTTGATAACAATGTGAATTTGAGGTCTGGGCTACATGAGATCCTGTTTTAGAGAATAACAACAACAAAAAGATTAAAATTAAGATTAATATTGGAGAACAATATGATAGGACCATTTTCAAAACACAAATCAAGACTTTGAATCTTATTTGTGCATATTTGATATTGATACAGATTTAGTCAAAATTAGTCCTATCAGGAGACTAGTACCTAGCTATATATGTCTGCCCGCCCCCAGCATTAAGAACTTTTTAAAGAAAGATTTCACTTTTAATTTTTAGTTATTTGTGTCAGTGTGCGGGTATGTGCACATGCGTGTACTGCCTGTGCAGGCCAGAAGAGAGCATCAGCTCCCTTAGAGCTGAAGTGAAAGGCATTTATGAGACATGTGATAGTGGCTGCCAGGAGCCAAACTAGTACTTGCTCTAAACCACTAAGTCACCTCTCCAGCATGAAGAGCATTTATTCAAAATACATTGTGTAAATATTAAACAGGGGATTAATTTTTGATCTGGAGATGTGGCTTAGTTGGTGTACTATACTGGCTTCTCCATTTCTAACAGGCACAGCTCACCTATAATCCTAGCACTAGTATTCAGGGAGATAGAGGCAAGAATATCAAGAGTTGAAGGCCATCCCCAGCCACATAATGAGTTTGAGGCCATTCTGGGATACATAAGAGACCCTGTCTCCAACAAAGGCACTCACCTAGTTGGTGATACAGTGCCCAGAGATTAGAACTCAAGCCTGCCAGTTCCTTTTTTTCCTGTGTCTATAGGTCTAAAAGGAAAAGGGCAAAGATTAGGAAGGTGTTGATGGGGTGGTAGTGGGCAGGCAGGGGAGAGAAATAAGAAAAATGAAAAATTACATTTTAACTCATTTGTGTATCAAACAGTTAACTTTTACTTTGAAACTAAATTATTGTTGAATTGCTTATATATATTTGATTCACATTTTAAATCTATGGTGTCTTCTTCTAGTTGGATTGGATGCTGCTGGCAAGACGACAATTCTGTATAAACTGAAATTAGGGGAGATAGTCACCACCATTCCCACCATTGGTAAGAAAATTTATAGATAACTATATACAGTGAAAAATTAAATTTTGTTTTTGTTAATCTTAGAGTTGATGTTGGTAAGACTTAAAATGCTATTCTAAGAGAATTCCACATTAAAAAGGTTTATTTCTTGGTACTTAATTATGGACAGTGGTCATTTTGTTTTTTGTTTTTTCTTACAGGTTTTAATGTGGAAACAGTGGAGTATAAGAACATTTGTTTCACAGTGTGGGATGTCGGTGGTCAAGATAAAATTAGGCCTCTCTGGAGGCATTACTTCCAGAATACCCAGGTGAGATATGCTATATATTTGTAACTTTAATTTATAGATTTCATATTCTGAATGTTATATTGAATGTTGACTTGTTTACATTCTTATCACCCATTTCATTCTTTAGCATACTCTTAGTCATGCCTTCCAAGTTCAGTTACATAGTGTAGAAGAATTAAATGTAGCTACTCCAGTGAGATTTTTGGATAGGAGTAAATGAGTTCTCAAGAATGAACTAAGTATTTTATCAGTAGTTCCTTTGATTCTTAACCTTAATTTGAGTTATATATCACAGTGGACCTAAGACAGTGGTAGAACTTGATTTAGTTCAGTCTGCTTTGTTAACTTGTAGGAGATTTTTATATTATATAGGATATACTGGCATGAAAGAGACCTTAGGGATTATGTAGATTAGGAGTTGTCAAATTTGGCTGCACTTTTGAGGGAGTCTTAAATCTCACAAGTCCAGTCATAGGTCCGAATCTTGAACATGTAAGCCAAGCAGTCTTAGTGTTCTAGCACTTTAGTAAGTGTGTGAATCACCTGGGTATCTGTTAAAAGTACAGATTGATCCTGTGGACAAGCTTCTTAGATTTGATACTTCTAGCAAGTTCTTTTGTGGTATTGATTGGGCTAGTTTGTGTTCTTATGATAGCAGCTCTACTGACATTTTTGAACTGTGAGGAGGCCTCTCTTGGATTGTAGGATGTTTAATAGCAAGCATCCTTTGTGTCTACCTACTAAATGCTAGTAGCCACTGTACCTTCCAAGTGAAGTTGTGACAACTACAAATGCTTGCACGCTTGCACACTCATTTCCTGGTAAGAACAACACTTCTAGTTCTGTTCTCGTGTTCTCTCTCCCTCTCCTGAGTACTAAGATTGCAGGCATGCACCATTATGCTGGGTTTTCTTTTCTTTTCTTTTTTTTTTCCCTGAGACAGGGTTTCTCGTGTAGCTCTGGCTGTCCTGGAACTTATTACTCTGTAAACTCACAGAGATCTGCCTGTCTCTGCTTCCCTAGTGCTGGAATTAAAGGTGTGCACCACCACTGCCCAGCCCTATGCTGAGGTTTCCAAATGTGAGGAAACAGAAACTTAGAAGTGACTTCAAGATTAAATTATAGCTGGACAGCAATGGCACATACTTGTAATTGGAACCTGTAATTGAACTTGGGAAGCAGGAGGATGGCTCTAAATTCAGTCCAGCCTGTTCTTGCATAGCAAGTTCCAGGCCACCTAAGGCTCCATAGGGAGCACCTATCTTTAAAAAGCAATGATCGAGGAACTCTTTTTTTGTTGTTGTTGTTAACCTGGTCTCAGTTCTTTTGTCTTTTCTACCATAATGAGGACTTATACATTAGGCTTTTGTTTTACTACCAAAGTTGAGAATTTTTTGACATAGTATATATGCTAAACACTTGGGATATTTAAGATTTGCAATGTTGTGCTTATTCTCCATTGAGGCATACTATTGCCTGGTAGCAATAAACACCCGTGTTGAATGGCTGGAACAATCCTGGCCTAAGTAGTACAAGTGTATGAATATAAAAATAATTATGTGGCATTTTTTTTTTTTTTACTAAAAAACAAGAATGTTAATTCACATGGCTTTGGATAGAAAACAGATTTTGCAAAAGTACAGGCTTTTAAAAAACTTCATTGTGGAAATAGAAGCTAACACAATAAACTCTCATGTGTATCTGAAATAAAATGTAAATCTTGCTGATTTTAAACCTTACAATAGTCTTATCCTTATATTTGTTTCAAATGCTTTGTAAGACATGTGAATCATGAATTTGAGATTAGATCTATCCTGGCCTCCTTGGATGACCTTAGAATTAAAGACCAGAGCATTCTTCATCCTAGGGAGTTCCTGCCTGCTAGGGAAGGCCCTGTGTGGCCTGGTATAATTACAGCTAAGCTCTTCTAGCTTGCATTTCTAGCATTCCTAACCACTTCTAACTCCTAACACTTAAATGAAACTAATTGTTTATTGTAGTAAATTCCTCTCCCATCATTAGATAAGTCCAATTATTTTGCTTTTCTAAATAATTCATTTGGCTTTTTTAAAAAGGCTGATTTTTATTTTTTTGTTTGTTTTTATTTGCCAACATGTATGTATGTGTACCACATACATGCCTGGTGCCTGCAGAGCCAGAAGAAGTTGTTGGATTCCAGGAAACTGGAGTTAAGGATGGTTGTGAGCTGCCATGTGGGTGCTGGGAACTGACCTTGGGTCCTTTATCCGCACAGGAAGTGCTCATAACCACAGAACCAACTCGGCTGCACCCAATTTGGCTTTTTGAGTCATCTTCGAACAGATGGACTTAATTTTAGAAGTTGAGCTTTTCCATACTGTTGATCCTAGGCTATTACAGGAAAGGACTAATTTAGAACTTATTCTTAAAATCTCCTTCCTACTAATGTTACTTTGGAACAGATGACATTATTTACATTTAGAAAATGAAAATGGAATGTTAAGAAAATGAGATTGGGGCTGCGAAGATGGCTCAGCAGTGCTTGTTGTTCTCACAAAAGACCTAGATTTGTTTTCTAGCACCCAAATGGTACTTTAAACCATCTGTACCTCCAGTTTCAGGGGGATCTGACGCTCTCTTCTGACACCTCTGCTCATACATTAACACTCAGGCGTGCGCGCACGCGCACACACACGCGCACACACACACACACATTAAAAAATAAAATTTGGGGTCAGGGTTTTAGAAAGAATACTTAACCAAGCACTTAAGTATAATATAAGGTATAAACTTTTAACAGAGATGAAATTTACTATCATTTTATTAGCTGAGAATTTCATGCTGTGTCCTATGGAAGTTTTCAGAAAAGTCTTAATTTAGTTGTTTCCCCATTGCTACTTTTGTTGTACAGAATTACATTTGTGAATTGCTTTAAAATTCTTACTGTTGCTTCTTTTATTATGAATTTCTTATTTGACCATGCAGACCACGAATTTTTCATGAGATATTTGCTTAGGGCTTGTTTCTTCCAATTGGAGTTAGCAAACAGCATTTTGGAGCAAGACTTTTTTTTTATTTCTATGATAAAGTATATAAAAAAAACTGTTGACTGAGCAGCTTGTATTGATGTATTTAGGGATGCATACATTAACAACAAAGCAAAAGAGGCCATGAATTTGAAAAAGAGCAAGAGGCTGGGGGGAATGGGAGGGGCTGGAGGGAGAAAAAGGAAGAGGAGAAATGATGTAATTATATTCTCAAGAAATAAAGAAATATATAATAATAATTTAAAGAAGAAATTATATTTATACAGTTCTCTTCTTACTAATGAAAATGCTTTTTCTTAAAGATGATTAACTTTAAACTATCAGGAAGTTATTTCATATACCTGAAAAGAACATGCTAGTACCATTATGCAATTCTCAATTCTAATTTCTTTATTTAAAACAAAAAAAAAAAAACCATTGAAGTGTGTCATCTCTCCTTTTTACACTTTGCATATGCCTTTTATTGCATACATAAATCCACATAGGTCATAAACTTTTGAGGAGCCTTTCATTTTTTCCTTTTGTCTTCACTATGTAGCCTCTGTTTGTTTTGTTAATTTTTAAGACTGGGTCTCACATAGCCCATGCCACCCTCAACGTCAAAGTATAGCTGATGGTCCCTTGAAGCTTGTGATCTCCTGCTTCTGCTTCCTGAATATTGGAATCACAGTGGAGTGCAACCCCACACTCAGTTTTATTCAGTGTAAGAGCTCAAACCCAGGGCTTCCTGCTTGTCAGACAGGCATCCTACCCTCTGAGGGAGACCTCCAGACTGGTAACTCATTAGCTACTTGTGTGTTACTGTATTTAATATGATAGGGAAGAGAAAGGGGGCAACATTTGTTTCTCTTAGCATTGAGAAAGTAGTCATTGGTTAATAAAGTTTGGGGCTTTTTTTGGATTTGAAGAATGGTAGGTTAAAATTACATGGTGCTTAAATCAGTTTTCAATAGATGAGCCTTGAACTTGACCATGGAAGATTCTTGTTTACTGGCTTACTCTTCATGGCTTGCTCAGCCTGCTTTCTTACAGAACCCAAGACCACTAGCCTAGGGATAGCACCACCCACAATGGGCTGGACCCTCCCACATCAATCACTAATTAAGAAAGTGCCCTACAGGCTTGTCTACAGCCAGATCTTATGGAAGCATTTTCTCAACTGAGGTTGCTCTTCTCAGATGACTAGCTTGCATCAAGCTGACATAAAATTAGCCAGAACAGAAATTCTTTGTAATTTTAAAGTCACATTGTATTTTATTTTATTTATTTTCCGGTGTGTGTTGGGGGCGGAGGGTATGCCACTTAGATGTTGCTAGAGTTTTCCTGCCTTGCCCACAGTCAGGACAAATCTTTGTCACCCGCCAGTCCCACCGCCGCTCAGACCCAACCAAGTAAACACACAGACTTATATTGCATACAAACTGTATGGCCGTGGCAGGCTTCTTGCTAACTGTTCTTATATCTTAAATTAACCCATTTCTATAAATCTATACCTTGCCACGTGGCTGGTGGCTTACCGGTGTCTTTACATGCTGCTTCTCCTCACGGTGGCTGCAGTGTCTCTCCCCTCAGCCTTCCGCTTCTCAGATGACTAGCTTGCATCAAGCTGACATAAAATTAGCCAGAACAGAAATTCTTTGTAATTTTAAAGTCACATTGTATTTTATTTTATTTATTTTCCGGTGTGTGTTAGGGGCGGAGGGTATGCCACTTAGACTTACATTGTGGGATTGAGTCTCTTCTTACCATGTGGGTTCTGGGGACCAAACTCGGGTCATCATGTGCCTTTATCTGCTGTGTTGTCTTGCTAGCCTGTGTTAGAGACTTTTTAAAACTATTTTTAAACATTCTGTCTTAGGGTTACTACTTCTGTGATGAAACATGATGATCAAAGCACCCCAGAACCACCTGTCCACGGGTAGCACTCCCCACCATGGCCTGGGCCCTCCCACTCCCACATCAGTAATTAAGAAAATATCCTACAGGGGCTGCAGAGATGGCTCTTCCTGAGGACCCGAGTTCAGTTCCCAGCACCCACATCATCTGGCTTACAACTGCCTGCTGCTATTACAACTCCTTACATCTCCTCACATCTCTGACCTCTGTAGGCACTTAAATTCATGTGCACATACCTCACCCACACATGCTCATACTAAGAGTAAGTCTGAAAAAAAGAAAGAAAATGTCCCACGCCTGGCTCTTCTAGAGGCATTTTCTCACTCGCGGTTTCCTACTATCAGATGATTCTAGCTTCTTCGCGTAAACCTAGCCAGGACGCAAGAACATTTTCTACCATGTGTCTAATTCTCCATACTGTTTTGCTAGTATACTTTATATTTAGTGTTGCCCTTAAGTTTAACTGTTATAATTTATTGAAAAAAATTTTCCCTAGGGTCTTATTTTTGTGGTAGATAGCAATGATCGAGAAAGAATTCAGGAAGGAGCAGCTGTGCTGCAGAAAATGGTAAGTATGTATTTTAAGTTGATCATTTTCAAGATGTGTTTTTGTGGTATTGTCCGTGGTCACACATTTTAGAGATAGAAGTAAACTTGGGAAAGTATATTATTTCCAAGTTCTTAAGAATGCACAGAAAAGCCCTAGATAGTCTATTGATTTATTTATGTAGTTCAGCAGTTCTAAACCTTTGGGTCAAGACCCCATCTTGGGGGTCAAATGCTCCTTTCACAAGGGTCACCTAAGACCATCGTAAACACAGATATTTACATTACAACTCATAATGGTAGCAAAATTACAGTTACAGAGGTAGCAACGAAAATAATTTTATGGTTGTGGATCACTGCAACAAGAGGAACTGTATTAAAGGGTCGCAGCATGAAGATTGAGAACCACCTTCTTAAAGGCCAATCATTATTTGCTCAAACTGAAGGATGAGATTTATGAGTGCTTGAAATTTACATAGGGAAATGTAACTGGTGTCTAATAGCTTGTTTACTCTTGAATAAAATGCATACTTAAGATTTGTGAGTAGTCTGTTTGATTTTAGAAGGTAGCTGGTAATGGTTTAACCTTTATCTCCAGCTTCTGGAAGATGAGCTGCAGGATGCAGTGCTGCTGCTGTTTGCAAACAAACAGGATTTGCCAAATGCTATGGCCATCAGTGAGATGACAGATAAGTTAGGTCTTCAGTCTCTCCGTAACAGAACAGTAAGTATTGGAGGTGACACTAACCTCCTCACTGGTGAAAGTAGGCTAATTAGGCTAATACTCAGCTGCTTATTAGTATTGTTATTGTTATTGATATTATTATTTGGAGATAGGATCTAACTGTAACCCTGGCTGGCCTGGAACTTACTCTGTAGACCAGGCTGGCCTCAAACTCACAGAGATCTGCCTGCTCTGCCTATGCCACCATGCCTGCCCAGTTTAAATGTGTAATAATTATTTCCTTTGGACAGATAGCACATTTCTAGAAATGGTAATATGGTTTATAGGAAATGCATAACATACTAAAACCCAGCCCTTTTGGGCTTTATTTCAATACTACAAATACTGCATTAAATTTTGTTTTTAAAAATATTGATAGTTTCTCACTTTTCTATTTATTTAATTTTATTAACTTTATCTTCTGTATTGATACATTAACAGTACTAAGAGTTGAATATGTAGAGATTACAGACATTCTTAATTTTGTATCATTCAAATAGTTCTCCAGGTTTTTTTTTTTTTTTAAATACAAATGTTTTATTTTTACTATTTCTTGTGGTGTTGGGGTTTGAACCCAGAGCATTTCTTTCATACTTGGCTTGTTTTTTGTTTTTTTGTTTGTTTTTTTTTTCCTATGCTGGCTTTGAACTCAGGGACATTCTCCTGCTTTTCTTTCCCAATCACCAGTATTACAGGTGCTGTTTATAAAAGGCACAGGATTTAGCAGCTGTATCTTTTTTTTTTGTTTTGCTTTTTTTTTTTTTTTTTTTTTTTGGTTTTTTGAGACAGGGTTTCTCTGTGTAGCTTTGCGCCTTTCCTGGAACTCACTTGGTAGCCCAGGCTGGCCTCGAACTCACAGAGATCCGCCTGGCTCTGCCTCCCGAGTGCTGAGATTAAAGGCGTGCGCCACCACCGCCCGGAGCAGCTGTATCTTAAATCCTATCGTTTAGTGCTCTTTGTTTATTAACTTCAGAACCTTAGGGAAGAACCTCAGTTGACACATTTTTTTTTAATACAAATTTATAAGCAATACTGTGCTTACTATTAAATAACCTATCAGTGATTGATATATTGGCAAAATCCAACATAAACAGAAATTGTATCACAGACATGAGACCATGTCTTCAAAAACCAAAGATACAGTCAAAAAACAATAGTGTCCCCTACTCTACAGCAGCTTTGCATTAACTTGTCAACAAGGCAGATACTGTTGGTTTATTGTGTAGACCTTGTGATGTCCCATTAGAATTAAAAAAAGATACATTGTAAGAGATAGAAGGTTTTTATACTGTAGAGATAGGAATTTGTGCCCTTCCCCTCCCTTCTGGGTTACTAGGGTATTTGATACTCAGATAATTGGCAACATGGTAAACCTACAATGGCTTTGCAACATTAAGATACGTTTTTTCCTTCTAAGGTGGAATAAGACTAGTCTGTTAAAAATGAGTAAATTAGAGCTGGGCGGTGGTGGCGCACGCCTTTAATCCCAGCACTCGGGAGGCAGAGCCAGGCAGATCAGCCTGGGCTACCAAGTGAGCTCCAGGAAAGGCGCAAAGCTACGGAGAGAAACCCTGTCTCGAAAAACCAATAAATAAATAAATAAATAGATAGATAGATAGATAGATAGATAGATAGATAAATAGAGTAAGTTATCCATTAAATATGAATTGTTTCTAGGTGTCTCAAGTTTTGTGGGGGGGGTTGTTTCTTTGAAATATGGTCTCTTTTTATTATTTAGATTTTATTGTGTTTCATACAAGCAATTAAGAATCTTTCCTGTTTAAAAAGTGAAACTTTTTGGAATATGTGAGACCAAATTTGTTAAAATTATTTTTTAAAACAGTAAAGTTACGTAAAAAGTTAAAGTTCTTAGACTATCAACAAAAATCTTTCAGATACTTACCCCTTTTAGACTGGGATGTGGCTTAATGGCAGAGGACTCACCTAGCACATAGGAGGCCTTGTCTAAAAAAAAGCAAAGTCTAAAAAATCTGCACGTATGTTATCCTTAGTTTATGGCGTATAATGAGAGGATCTTAAGGACCAGGGAGGTAATTTGTTAGAGATTTTTAAATGGATCGAGTGAACAAATTCCTAAAGGATTCTTTGAGTGACCTTTGTAGTTACTGAGAGCATTAAATTCATGCTTGTGGGATGCAAGTAGATCACTTATTTCCTTAGTGTTTATTACTGTGATTTTATAGTTTCCATTTTGTATACTTGTAATTACTTAGTAGTGCCCTTAGGCATTTATGGGGAGGGACTTAATATTTTCTGTTTAAAAATGGCAGTATGTATCATCTTGTTAATCAAGTATTTTCTTGTCTTTTCTTCACAGTGGTATGTTCAAGCCACTTGTGCTACACAAGGAACTGGTCTGTATGAGGGACTCGATTGGCTGTCAAATGAACTTTCAAAACGTTAAATGAACCTGGATATCTAACCAAGGACATGTTTGATAGAATTGGTCTAGACTTGTTACAACAAAATTAGTTTGCATCTTGGTTATTAAAGGATATCTGAGACAGGTTTGGGCAGAATATTACAGCATTTAAAACTTATTTTGTTGCCAATTATTGTTTACCAAGCACAATGTTGCTATTTAGCAATATGCTTGGGTGTAAGAGAAATTCTCCTTGGGAAAAAAAAGTATCCACTATTATACTTCCCTTAAGCCTAAATGCCTGGACATATTTGTGACACCTTTAAACAAATCTGTTTTGAGTGTTTTTTGAGCCCACACCAATAATGTTATAAAGTTATTCCCCTGATACTTTACTGACACCTTTATCATTCCTAGGACAGTCTGCTGATTTAAAAATGTAGCATTCCATTTGTATTTATTTCTACCCCTTGCCAAAAAAGGTTTTTCTAATACTGCTTGTACCAGCCAAGAATGTGCTCCAAAACACTATTCAGTTTTCTTACTGAGGGTCCCCCACCAACCACCACCCTCACATTATTGACTCCTGGCTTCCATCAGCCAAACTTACCTCGTCAATATGGTTTGGATTTGATAGCTAATTCTGTGCTGGTTGCAAAGAGTTCATATTGAGATAACTTTTAATACTCAGCAGATTGTCCCTTTATATTGTTACCTTTTTTATGTTGCATGTTGCTTTTGGAATCAACCTGACTCTTTGCCCAGTATATGATAGTTCTGCTGATACTTTACTGTTTATTGATGAACATATCTTAAGAACTTTTTGAAAACTCATCAAATTCAGTGAATAAGTTTTCTTCATAACCCATTTGAAATTATTCCTAATAAAATGATAAAAAAAATATGATTGTGTGTTCTTTTGAGTCTTTGCAATATTTGAAACTGATTTCCTTACATAGCAAAGTTGATTTACATATTTTACATGGTATGGCTAGTATTATAAATCCCAGTGAGTTTACTAATGGTTGGCAGTAAACTTAACCATGGTTTATTAAGTGCATCAAAGTGGGGTGCAGCATGAAGAATTTTACTATTTCTAGTAGAATACCATTTAAAGCTATAAAGTTAAAACAACAGATCAAGAAGAGTAAAATGTTGTCATAACATGAACTCCAGAAGCAGGGAGTAAAAGGATTGGGATCAAGCTCAGCTGGTGGAGTGCTTGTCTTGTATGCAGAGCCCCAAGTTTGATCCTCAGTCCCATGTCCCATGGAGGTGGCAGGCATATCAGAAATTGTCATTGTCTACTTAGTGAGTTTGAGGCCAGACTGGGAAACATGAGACCTTTCTCAAAAAAGTAACAAGTAGGTATATATACATTGGCAGCTAACATTAGGTTGCTGAGTGTGCTAGAGAATAGGCTACAAGCACTTTGTAACTTAATGTTTCACAATGTCAACACAAAGCTGTATGTGACTTACTTGTTAAGGCAACAACAATGGTACATACCATAACTATACTAGATAGAATAGATTTTTGTCTATTAATAAATTTTTCTCGTGTATTATAAACTTTTAATTTTTTTATGATTTTTTAATAGCTCTTAGAGGTTTATATAAACTCATGGATCAAAATTTTTGCTGTTTTGAGACAGGTTTGTCTGTAACAATCCTGCCTATTCTGGAACTTGCTATGTAGTCCAGCCTGGTCTTAAACTCACAGAGATCCACCTGCCTCTGCCTCCCCAGTGCCCAAGATTAAAGGTGTGTGCCACTATGCCTGGCTTCAAAAATCTATTTCTACATGCTTGTAAAATGTGTATTTTTAAATTGTTGATAAAATAAAAACTGGTTATAAACTATGTTTAGGTGTCTAAATTGGATTCAGTGGACAGCAATACCAAGATTCAGATCAAAAAACAAGTGAGGCCGCTGTGCAGGTGGTGCCTTCCAGGTCACTGGTAGAGTAGAAGTGGAACCAGGTCCTTCTGCCTTGTCCGCAGTTTCTACTTCGCCAATGAAGTTTTCATGGGCACTTAAGGTCTAACTCTTAGGAACTGTTCTGGCTTTAGTTACACTGGGGTTTTTGTTTTGTCCAGACATAAAGTTTTTCAAATAGGGATGTATGATAGTTTTCTCTTCTCTACACTTTTGCTTTCTACAATTTCAGTTCTTGTGTTCAACCTTGTTTAAAAAAAAAAAAAAAAAAAAAAAAACCAAGCCGGGCGGTGGTGGTGCATGCCTTTAATTCCAGCACTCAGGAGGCAGAGGCAGGTGGATTTCTGTGAGTTTGAAGCCAGCCTGGTCTACAGAGTGAGTTCCAGGACAGGCTCCGAAGCTACAGAGAAACCCTGTCTCAAAAAACCCCCCCACAGAACGGGAAATTTTCAAAAGAATTAAGAGTTTAAGTAGGGGGTTGGGATTTAGCTCAGTGGTAGAGCGCTTGCCTAGCAAGCACAAGACTGTGGGTTCGATCCTCAGCTCCAAAAAAAAAGAGTTTAAGTGGTTTTATTATAGTTCTATTTATTGTTAATGCATGTGCTTAATTTATCACTTGTGATCCCACCCCACACACAAAGTGATACAGCCTGTGATACTGTTTTAGGAGGCCATTAGGAGTCTTATAAATAGGGAAGACATGTTCCCTAGAGGAATGTAAATTAAAAAGCAAAACCAGTACCACTTCATACTAGAATACCTTTTATTATTAAAGAATAAAGCTAGTAATGTTGAGGATGTGCAGAAATTAGAGTCCTTGTGTATTTCTGGTAGGGATTGTGTACCTGCTTTTTTACTCTAGCTAAATGTCCCAAAAGCTAAATATTTTTCCATATGACCCAACAATTATCCTGTGGAAGAGGAATACTCAAGAGAAATGAAAACACCCACACACAATTTGTACACAAATGTTTATAGCAACATTATTTGTGGAAGCAGTACAAATACCCATCCGTCTATAAGTAGATAAATGTGTATAACATAACAATGGAAAAATACATTTTAGAAAAAGCTCAGTACTGATGCTACAATATGGAAGTACCTAAACAGCCTAGGTGAAAGAAGAAGCCAATCACAAGACTATATTTCTTCGCATTTATGAAAGTCCAAAGCAGACATTTCATGGCGATAACAGGTAAAGGGTTGTCAGATCAAACGGGTGATGACCTGTAAGTACAGGGTTTCTGTTAGTGTGTGACTAACTATACTAATAGCTCTTAACAATAAAAAGCAGTTTAAGCCTGGTGGTGGTGGTTCAAGCCTTTAATTCCAGCACTCCAGAGGCTAAGGCAGGCAGTTTGAGGCCAGCCTAGTTTACATAGTGAATTCTGGGACAGCCAGGGCTACACAGAAAATCCCTGTCTTGAAAAAAACAAAACATTACAGAACTTGGGTTTTGACAAAACCAACAAAAGGTTCTTATCAGAATGAATCCGACTGGCAGATGAAAGTGGTATTAAGCCAGCTGAACTGAGAGCTTTAATGGTTTTTGTTGATGGCATTTAAAAAAAATTTTTTTAATTTATGGGTATGGGTGTTTTGCCTGCCATGTGTCTTTGTACCCAGGTGCATGCCCGGTGGCCAGAGATGCCAGCAGAAGATACTGGATTCCTGGAACTGGAGTTACAGGAGGTTGTGAGCCACCATGTGGATGCTGGGAAATGAACCCCAGGTTCTCTGGGAAGAGTGAGCACTCTTAACCACTGAGTGGTCTCTTCAGGCTTAGGTTTAATGTTTCAGATGTCACTCATTAATAGTTATATATAGAGGCTGGTACCAGCCAACTCAACAGATTACACTTAATGTTTGAAATTATAATTTTTATATAAATTTTAGCATCTATACTAAAAGTGGCCAAGTAATAGTTCCCCACCCCTTATTTAACAAGATGTCAGCTTAATTTATTGGTTTACAGTTTAAAAGTTACCTTGAATTTAGGGATTTAAAAAATCTAATAGCTTGAACTTTTTATGATTACACATTAGAATTTATTATTATACTCAATTATATTTATCTCATTTCTCAGTAATTAGTATTTATACATTCATGCTATCTACTAATCTGGATTTAAAGTGGTCCTATTTTAAAGTAAGTTCTCTCAAATTGCTGAAGTGTAAAAAAAAATGGCCTTTTGTTGTGAACATTTTGGGTTTTTACCATAATTTTTTTGTTTATATTCAAGGTTGTGGTATTTTGAACTCTGATATTTAGTTTTCTTCAAAGGAAGCAGTAAGACCTTTTCCACTTGGCACAAACCCATAAAAAGAAGTAGCAGTTGCTGAAGGTAGGCTCTAGAAAAAGAGGTTTGGTAAATTATTTAGAATAAAGCATGTTTATGACTTCAACAACTTCAATTCAAAAGTTAGAAATGCGTCATTAGAGTATCACTTCATGTGAACTAGGATGACCATTTTAAAAAATGGAAGTAAAAGCCCAGTGACGTGGCACACACCTTTTATCCCAGCACTCAGGAGGCAGAGGCAGGTGGATCTCTTAAGTTTGAGGCCAGCCTGATCCACAAAGGGGGTTCCAGGATAGCCAGGGCTCCACAGAGAAAGCCTCTCTTGGTGGGTTGGGGGAAAGTGGTGGTAGAAATAAGTTTGAGGATGGAGGGAAAACTGAATGTCCACACAACAGTGAGTGAGTATATACGATAGTGTAGCCATGGTGAGAAGGCCTAGCAGTGTTCCAGAAAGCTAAAGAGAATTACGACCCAGCAATTGACTCTGAAAAACAGATGCTCTGGGTTGTAGCTCAGTAGTAGAATATTTGCCTAACATATACCAATCCAGGATTCCCTAGCACTGCCCCCCTCCAAATGTTCAACGGAAAATTTGAGCACAAATATCCATAGTACTAGTCACAACAGCAAAAAGAAACAATCCACATGGTCAGATAAGCAAGATGTATTATCCACACAGTAGAAAATACTCAGCTATAAAAAAAGATGAAGTATTGGTACATATTATAACATGGATGAACCTGAAAAACATACCAAGTGAATAAAGCCACAACACTGTAGCCAGAAATGGTTTTACAAATGAATTACAAAATTAGTGTTCATTATGGGGACAGTGTAGGAGTTGATTTTAACAGAAGAACCTGCTCTAAAATACTTTTCCTTCAGCAAGAACTTGTGACATAAAATGTGGTTTACCCCAAAGTTGCTAGACTTCTCATATTTATTAAAATAAAATGAATTAAAAACTCCAAATGTAATAGAAAAACTCAACCACAAAGATAGCTTAAACACTCCGATTAACACCTTGTACTAACTTGCAAGTACAAATAGATTTTGGTATGGTATTTATAGAATTTTTGTAGAGTTCCCTGTCTTTGCACTCCAGTCATCCTAACACCTGTATGCTCTTTTATAGTCAAATCTTTATACTTCATTATCTGAATATCCTGAAATATCTGTATATAATCTGATTATATCATTTAATCCACAAATATCAAATTTAAGGACTTGGGATGTTTGGTAAATTCTAGTTTCTCTGACCACAATTCATGCCCACCATTGGATTAAATAAAGGATCTCAATGCATTTTTTTGGGGGGGGGGGTATGAATAGTCTCACATTAAACAGTTTTCTTTCAAAATGTTGACTTCTTGCTGAGTAATTACTGTCAACTCCTTAAGAGTTGGTGTTAAAATTTGTGAACATGCATATCTGAAAGCAAAACAAGCCCAAATTTTAAAAAGTGTTGCTACTGTAGTTTGGCAGTACTACACATGTTTAGCATGCTCAGGATTCTGGATTCAATCCCCAGCAACACAGAAACAATCTTGAAAAAAAATTTTGCAAAAGAACTAGTTCTGACTATATAAACTGCCATTGAAATGCTCTCAAAATATATATGGATGGGAATGTAACTCAGTGGCCCTGAATTTGATCCTCAGGAAAAGAAACAAACAAAATAACCCACTACCATATTTAGGAAGGCACAATTTGGTAGCATCAATGTTTCATGAGCTAATTTTTTTTAAACAAGATCCCAAGAAACTGCCACCTTAATGATTATTTCCCTTTAAATAATTTGAATAAGGTTCAATCTGCAGTGCAGGTGAAATGTTTATATTCTCAGACTTATTAACTTAAGGGTATCTGATAGAATATGAAAACAAATTACATTAGAAGAATATGGGGGAAAAGACATTTTCAAAAGAGGAAAGTTCTTATGGTATTGGGTTAGAAATTAAAAAATTTGAAATAAAGGCTTCAAGACTGGGAAATTAAACCTCTTTTTGAGGTAACAAGCCTTTACTATCTAAGCCAGAAATTAACTGCAGAAATATAAGCTATGCTATAGTGTGAATTCTGAACATCAAAAGGCAATAGCTAAAGCATTACCAGTAAGGTATGGTGACAACAAATTTAGTAAAACTTAGTTATCTAAACTAGATATTACTTAATACAACTTGTAATTTCTCCTCTTAAAATGTTTGGCTTCATTTTTAAATTTTCTTTTATATATAAATTATGTGGCACTCTTCTGTTACTCAAACTACAATCCTTAAGTCTATAAAAAGTTTGTTCCAGCCAGGCAGTGGTGGTACACACCTTTAATCCTAGCACTCGGGAGG
The DNA here is from genome assembly GCF_004664715.2 of Peromyscus leucopus. Lineage (NCBI taxonomy): Eukaryota > Metazoa > Chordata > Mammalia > Rodentia > Cricetidae > Peromyscus > Peromyscus leucopus. The sequence continues at coordinate 113,948,396 of NC_051070.1, read as the reverse complement.
CAGAGGCACCTTTATGAGTTCAAGGCCAGCCTGGTCTCCAAAGCGAGTTCCAGAAAAGGCGCAAAGCTACACATAGAAACCCTGTCTCGAAAAACCAAAAAAGAAAAAAGAAAAAGGAAAAGTTTGTTTCAGATATTGGCAAAAGCCCACTGTCTCCCTTTTTTTCCTATTTACGTAGCCCAAACTGGCCTTGAACTGTGTAACCCAGACTACTATTGAACTCAAAGCAGCCCTACCTCAGACTCCTGAGTGCTAGGATTACAGCTATAAAGCACCATGCCTGGCTCCCTTTTCCTCCTTATAAGAACTACAATTTTGAAAACACTTCCCGCTTAGAAATGCTCAATGGTTCATGTACAATTTGAAGCCCCTATCAGAAGGTTCTCATAAAATAACTGTGCTGTAACTTGCTATCATATGGTCAAGTACCCTGTGTGTTTACATATATTTGTCACGATCAAGAGTGAAGACAAGGGGATCAAGTGCTGTTGCTGCTCCCTTTGAAGAGTCCACTGTGCTTGCACCTTACTATTAAAATGGGCTGAAGTTGAATGAGAACAGATTCTGCACATTTGTGCCATCCTTTGTACACTAAACACAAAATTCTAGAAATGAGGAAATACCTTGTTAACTGAAAAATGAAGAAGCTGTAACAATTGGTAATGGAATATTTTAATCTTTTGTTAAAGCTCTAAAATTATAATAAATTCTAACCAAACTGAGGTAGTGATAGACTAATGTATTCCATGTCTCTCTGAAGTCTTCCATCTTTTACCTGCATGTCTCCTCCTCCCCCAATTATATGAACATAATTCAATGTAAAATGTGTTATGAAAGAAAAATTATGAGATTATTCAAAGAGTACTTAAAAATCTTAATTACCAGATTAAAAAAACTTATAAAATGTACACAATAATTCAATTTTTTTCTTGGCTAATCATAAATATGTTTTCCTCCACATGTAGGAAATTATAAAGAGGAAAAGGGTATTATATGATGCAAACATGAATTGGTTCTGTAACAAAGCCATCTGGGACATAACTAACAGGGAATGACCATAATAAAGTTTAGTGACTAGATTTCCTCTTTGAAGATTTTTTTTTTATATAAGCTCTGATTCATATTAAATTTCCTGAAAAGTAACTAGCTTCCTTTTCAGACTCAATGAAGCAAAATCTATTTCCATTTTAAATCACATACCAGTGCTATGTGATCAGAAGGATGAGAAACACTAGGTAAGGCCTGGTGGGTGGTAACTTCTTCATGACTAGGTAACGGTATAACCTGTTCAACCTCGAAAGCATTTAAGTCAATGAAAATGTAATCTAGACATCCGTGGAAGCCACCAACATAATTTGTGTAAGCAGGTTCACCACAAGCACTTTTCAGTCTGGAAAGGTGTGTGAGAGACATGTTGCACCTTTCCTCTTCCCCATTGGAAGCCCAGTCTTCGTGATCCTCTGTAATGCTGCCATTGACGACAAAATGATACATTCCTGTTGATGGTGTGCTATTAAAGTCTCCACAAAATATAACTGGTATGCCAGGATACAGGTCACACGAAACATGTCTAATGTGAACCAAAGCTACTGCCATTTGAATGAGACGAATATATCCACCTACAAACAAATGAAATTAGTGTAAGTACTTTTTAAAGCCCTCCCCAAAGAGAGGGGGACCCCTCACAAATTATGGTCCCTGAGTAATATTCAACATGTATATGTATGTGCACACATACACATTTTTACATTTAGTGTGTGTGACAGGTGGGATGTGTCTTGGTGTCTGTGTGGAGTTCAGAGGACAATTCACATTGAGTTGGTCCTCCTTCCACCATGCAGGTCCCTGGGATTGAACTTAGGTCATCAGGTTTGATGGGGGCACCTTTACCAGCTGAGCCATCTGGGCCCAAGACATTTTTATAAAAGCAGCTTTAGCAACTTTAAATAATCACCTATGGCATTGGAGTCAAATTCTAGATAAATGTTTGTATAGGGTTGGGGTGGGGGTACATATCTGGAATCTAAGCTCTGAGGAGGCTGAGGCAGGAGGATTTCAAGTTCTAGGCCAACATATTTCAAAGCTCTATCCAAAAAAAATCAACTAAAATCAAGGTGTGTGTGTGTGTGTGTGTGTGTGTGTGTGTGTGTGTGTGTGTGTGTAAGTAAAACAGCTTTAATTACATTAAGTCACTTGTAAAACTAAATAAAACCTACCTTTTGGGTGCCAGTAGAGATGGGTATTAGCAACACATATCTTTTTAGAAGAGTCCTTTGTAGACTGAAGAACTGAAATCTACAATAGGAAACGCCAAGAGTTCAGTTGGTGTCTGCCAATCTACCCAGAACTTTCTGTTGCTTGAGATGGTTTCTCACTATTCAGTCCTGGCTGTTCTGGACACAACTATGTAAACTAGACTGGCCTCAAAATCAGATATCCACCTGCCTCTTCCTCCAAAGTGCTGGGATTAAAGGGCCGGTGCCACAATATTCCCACCCTCCAGAATGTTTTGTTCTTAAAACTGTAGGCTGAGCCTGGTGGTGGCGCACGCCTTTAATTCCAGCACTCGGGAGGCAGAGCCAGGCAGATCTCTGTGAGTTCAAGGCCAGCCTGGTCTACAGCCTGAGATCCAGGAAAAGGCACCAAAACTACACAGAGAAACCTTGTCTTGAAAAACCAAAGACTGTAGGCTGAACTATTTTATTCCATAGTCCCTTGAAAACTAAGATAACATCTTTTAAATTTGATATTGCAAGGTTTTTTGTTTTTTTCCCCTCGAGACAGGGTTTCTCTGTGTAGCTTTGGTGCCTATCCTGGATCTTGCTCTATTGACTTGGCTGGCCTAGAACTCACAGAGATCCGCCTGCCTCTGCCTCCTGAGTGCTGGGATTAAAGGCGTGCGCTACCACAGCCAGACACTTTTAAGCTAAGAAGCAGTTCACACCCTGAACAATAATGCTACCCTAGTCAACTGGCTAAGACTCCTGGTTCATAAGTCTATGAACCAGAGTAAGAGCATTTGAACATTTTCTCATTTATGAAATAATATCTGTAAAACAGACTAAAAAGCCAATCTTTTTTTTTTTTTTTTTTTTACATACTAGGTAACAATAGTTATGAAACAGGTCCTGAACCAAGAGGCACTTATACTTGGAACTGCTTTAAGGTGCTCTAAAACAGTGCTTGGCAAGTTACTATCATTACTGAATTTCGTGTGTACTTTACATTACCTGGAATGTAAGCACTAAGAATATCTCTATTCATCTTCTCCAAGGCAACCTGTGGCGTAGTTCGGCACACCAGGGGTGCTTAATATGTGCTGCATTAATGAACCGGGCACACTGGCCACACTAGGGCAAACATACTTCAAAGAAATGCAATCTAGACAGTTTCAATAAGTACCAACACCACCCCTGCACTCCGAAGGCCCCTAAACATGGGTGAATATGAAGAAAACAGGCAGAGTTACTTGACCTGAAGGACAGACGATCTCTGGAGGACCTTCTCCTGCGCTAGAGGGTTCAAAGCCAGTTTCTCTAGTAATTCTCTGTGCAGAGGGTCCGACTCCAAGGCTTCTTGAAAAGAAATGTCGTGTTGGCTAAGGAGGGTAAACTTTGACTTCCGGTAGAAAGTGGCCAGGCCTTCGTGCTGTTTGATTCGAAACACGCCCTCCAGCCCGAAGGCCTCCAGGGCCGGCACCAAGCTGTCGGAGAACACTGCGCGGTCCACCTCCTGCAAACAGATGAGGTCTGCGTTGTAGCCCGTGAGCTCCTTCTGGATAAGGTTCTGGCGGTAGTCAAGCTCCAGGGCGTAGGGGGCACAGTACGGGTACAGGACTGTCCGAGAGAACTCAGTCTGGGCGTACGTGTCTGCCAGGATGTTGTAGGAGACAGTACGGATGAAGGCGTCCTCTGTCACCTTCTTGGTGTACAGGTGTCGATGGTCAAAAGTGCAGGTGCCAGGCCCGGCCTCCACCGGACACACGCTTTCCAGCTCGCGGCTTGGCCCGAAGCGCTGCCCGTTGCCCGGGGTGCAGCGGAGCTTGAGCCGGAGCCCGATGTCCGCGTTGCACGGGGTGTAGACGCGCTCGTCGACACCCGTCTCGGTCCAAGCTGAAGACGGCAAGGAGCGAGACGAGGACGCGAGGCCGCTGTCCCCGGGCTCTGCCGCACCGGGTCTGACTTCTTTGTACCAGCGGAACACGGAGCTGGCGGAATCCCCGAATTCCAGGCTGAGTTTGGGGCACACCGGGAAGCCGGCCATGATGTAGCGCGGCAACTGCAGCTCCGTGAAGGCAGGCGGGTTGCGCTCTACCTTGTACTTGACATCGCCGATCTGCAGCACGGCGCCGTCCTGCCAGGCATCCACGTTGAGCACATCCTCCGCCACGGCCTCCTCTCGGTAGTACAGCTTCACCACCGGCTCGCAGGCCGCGGCCGCTTCGGGCCCCGTCGCCGCGCAGGCCGCGCCGCCGCTCGAGTGGGCTCGGCTCTTCCTGTTCTTCTTGGCAGCGGCGACCTTCGCGTGGCCCTTCAGGGCGTTGGTGGCGATCCGGCTGAGGGCCCGGCCCAGAGGCTCGCTCTGGTCGCGCTGCATGTTCTTGTGGCTGCCGTCGGCCAGCGCGAAAGACAGGCTGAGCTTGGGCTCCGAGGGCACACAGCGCACCACTGCGCGCTCCATGGCGCGCGCGGGGGTCTCGGCCTCGGCTGCGGCCTCGGCCCGGCTGCACGCCTCCACCACCGACCCGACCCGACGAAGCGCGACGCGGCCTGGGAGCCTCCACATGAACCTAGCGGCCGACGGGAGCCGAGATGCAGAGTCGCCCGGCGTGAAGCCCGCACGGAGGAGCGGCGGCCGCCGGCTCCAGACCCATTCAGAACAGGGACTTCCGGCCGGCGGGGAGCAGAAGGCGCGGCGGGAGCAGAAAGCGCACCGCCTTCCCGACCCGCACTTTCGCCACACGCGCGCTTAACCGGCTCGTCCTTGTCATTGCCGCTCGTGCCGAGATCCAAGCGCCTTGGTGTTGGTATTCCACATGGGTTAAAGGCAAAGAAGGAAGGAAGTGTAAAGGTGCCGGGGGGGGGGGGGGATAACACGCCCCGGCGTTTTGTTGAAAGTGCAGGCTGAGGGCTGGCGCGGCAGGTTTTCCGAACCGGAAGTGACTGAGCGGTGTCACGTGCCCTCCTCCCAGCGATGCTAAGCTTTCTGTCCCTTCTCCTTACGTTGCACTGGGTGTGTGAAGGCGTGGGGAACCTCGCCGTTCTCCGCAGTTGGGCTGCCCTGCTCCCTGTTTTTCGAGGTGTGGCGGGTTGAGTGAGGCTAGGCCGGGCCGGCGCCGAGCCTCTGGTAGCTGAGCGGCCACGAGCCGCCCGCCCGGTTTCTCAACCATCTAGTGAGCGCTGAGGGCATACGATTTACTTAAGCCCCAAGTTGTTGTTTTCGAGGTAGGTGTCGTGTCCGTCGCTTAGAAATGTGGAACCCGGAGAGACTGGGTCAAAGCCACAGAGCATAGCAAACTGACAGTCCTGACAGGTTGCCGAAAGCTGTTTCAGTTGTAAAGAGCTTGGACGGCCTTGTCTTTGGTGAGGTGCAAGTTTTAGCAAATAAAAATACACGACTCGCGTAAAACATTAAAGAACTTAAAAAAAAAAAAACCGAACGCGCTTAATTCCTCCCCGTATTACTTTATCTGAAGTTTAAATTTAGCTGAGAGTTTTGTTTTTATTTCTTTCAAAACTCCTTTAACGTATTATTTGCAGACCAAAACCAAATCCTGTCTGACCAGAACAGTGAGCCCAGGGGACAGTAGCAAGTAAGAAAGTCTCATCGACTGTACTGACCTTCTATTTTCATGATCGTTTATTTTTCAAGAAGTATTCTGAAGTGTCATATCTTGTGGCAAGCTTGTTTTTAATTCACAAGCTTGAAAGTAGTAAGTAAATGCCGTGTTTGAAGATTTATTTATTTATTCATGAAGATTTATTTTTGAGATTAATTTATAACCCTATTTATAAATTCCATAATTGAAACTTGACATTGAGAGATTAAGCAATAATATGATTTTGATAATACACATGGGGGGATGAGGTGAATAGGAATAATTTTATTCATCTGTTTTCAATCCATGTCAAGAAACGAGCTAAGGCAGGGAGGCGGCGGCGGCGGCTGCGCAAGCCTTTAATCCCAGCACTCGGGAGGCAGAGCCAGGCGGGTCTCTGTGAGTGAGTTCAAAGCCAGCCTGGTCTACAGAGCGAGTTCCAGGACAGGCACCAAAACTACACAAAGAAAGCCTGTCCCCACCCCCACCCCCACACACACCTACCCCCAAAAAGAAACAAGCCAAGGGTGTAGCTCGGTGGTAGAGTAGTACTTGGCTAGCAAGTATGAGAACTTGATAAAGTCCATACAGAGAGCAAGCCCACACTGCTGGTGAAAGAGCATGCTTAGTAAAGTGTTTGTCATACAAGAGTAAGGATTTAAGTTCGATCCCAGAACCCAGATAAAATGCTAGTCAGGGTGGTGTATGCCTGTAATCCCAGCTCTGGGAATGCAAACCAGAGACTTGGGGCTACTGGCCAGCCAGCCTAGCCTAATTACAAGCTCCAGGCCAATGAGAGAGAGACCTTGTCTCAAAAAACAAGGTTGTTATGCCTTGAGTAAAGATGCTGGAAGTTGACATCTGGCCTCTACACACATGTGCATACATGTGCATGTTCACACACACACACACACAAAAACACATGTGCCCACATTGACACATTTTTTAAGTTTTAAAAGAAAAGCCTACAAAACTAAGCTAGACATGGTAGCACATACCTGTAATCCCATCGTTCCAGAGGATCATGTGTTCTGGACCAGCCTGGGCTAAATATTGATATCTAAAAATAATAAAACAGCACAAAAGAATTATATACCTATGTATCATTAATAAATCTCCCAATATTCATATGTAAAGACAGTTTCTTTTTCTTTTTTAGTTTTTTGTTTTGGTTTGGTTTTCGAGACAGGATTTCTCTTTGTAGCCCTGGCTGGCCTGGAGCTCACACTGTAGACCAGTATGGCCTCAAAATCACAGAGATCCACCCTCCTCTTTCCTCCCAAGTGCTGGGATTAAAGGCCTGTGCCACCATCTCACGAAAACTTGTTACTTCCACTCTGGTAGATGATATTGGCAGTTAAACACATAGATTGCTTATCTATCTATACGGTCAAAGTGATACTGTAGTTTTGGGTGATAGCATTCAGAAATTTTGAGTAGTACTTGATATCTATTTGGGTTATTTCCCCCTCATAATTCAAAAGTCAAGCTTGTGATAGAGTGCCTAACAAGCACGAGGCACTAGGTTCAATCTCCTGTACTGAAAAAGAGGTGGGGCATTGCATTCAAAATAATTTCTATTTGCCCTTTCATAAAAATTGAAAGGCTCAACTTATCTATTTTGTCTTTCCTTCCCCAACCCCCTCCCTTTTATTTCTTTTTTTTCTTTGAGATGGGAGATAGGATTTTACTATGTAGCCCAGGCTAGCCTTGAACTCAAAACTTTCCACTTCAGTTTCCTCAATACTGGCATTACAAATGTACACTATCATGCTAACTAACTTGTTTCTTCTAGGTTTTGTGCTTTTAAAACATTTGTGAAACATTATATATGCTATTTATTGTAATGTTATATAATAGCAATCAAAATTAGTTTCAGCCGGGCGGTGGTGGCACACGCCTTTAATCCCAGCACTCTGGGAGGCAGAGCCAGGCGGATCTCTGTGAGTTCGAGGCCAGCCTGGGCTACCAAGTGAGTCCCAGGAAAGGCGCAAAGCTACACAGAGAAACCCTGTCTCGAAAAAACAAAAAAAAAAAAATTAGTTTCAAGAGATTCTGTAAAATCTGTCCAAATTTAGCAGCCAGTGAGATGACCTAGAGCAGGTAAAAGCACTTGTCATGGGCTGGAGAGATGGCTCAGCGGTTAAAAGCATTGATTGTTCTTCTAGAGGTTCTGAGTTCAATTCCCAGCAACCACATAGTGTGGCTCACAAATATCTGTAATGAGATCTGGTGCCCTCTTCTGGTCATGCAGACAAAGCACCGTATACATAGTAAATAAATAAATAAGTCTTTAAAAAAAAAAAAAAAGCACTTGTCACACAAGCCCTACAAAGCCCTACAACTTTAGTTTGATCCCTGGAATCCACATAAAGGTGAAAGAAGAAAACAGATCCCACAACCAAATTGTCCTCTGACCTCTATGCAAGCTATGCGATATGCTTGCTCCCTAAGCTCACACAATATGCACACAAAATTAAAAACATGAATGCAAGTTTAGAGCCATTCGGAAATTTTTTAAAAAATATATATTATGCATACAGTATTCTGCCTTCATTCCTGCAGGCCAGAAGAGGGCACCAGATTTCATTACAGATGGTTATAAACCATCATGTGGTTGCTAGGAATCAAACTCAGGACCTCTGGAAGAACAGCCAGTGCTCTTAACTCTTAAGCCAGCTCTCCAGCCCGCCATACGGAATTCTTAAACTTATTTCTTTATCCTTCTCTCTAAATTTATCTTATAAAATCTCTTAGTATCTTCAACATTTCTCTTGTAAAGAAAAAGAAACTTGATGGCCCAGTGGTCAAGAACACTGGCTGCTCTTCCAGAGAACCAGCTCCACTCTTAGTACTCATGTGATGGCTCACACTGCCTGTAACTCCAGCTCCACAGTATCCAACACCTTCTTTTGGCCTCCACAGGCACAGATGTACATACAGGCAAAACACCTATACACATAAAATTTTTTTTTAAAGAGGAAACTTGGTATATGTATTAGAGGATCACTTTTTTGGTGTTTTGTTTTGTTTGCTTGCTTTTTGAAACAAGGTCTCTCTGTGTAGCCTTGGCTGTCCTGGAACTCTCTGTAGACAGACTGACCTTGAACTCAAAGTGATCCTCCTGCCTCTACCTTCTGAATGCTGGGATTAAAGGTGTGTGCTATCACTGCCTGGCTTAGTGTTTTGTTGTGTTTTGACACAGGCTTTCACTTAGTCCAGGCTGGCCTCAAACTTGCAGTCCTCCTGTCTCAGCTACATGTGCTGAAATCACACTGAGTACCACTAGGCTTAGCCAGAGGATCACATTTTGATGTCTTTTCCATAAATTCTTTTAAAATAGGCTTTGAAAAATAAGCTTATCTGATTTTACAAATTGTATTCTCTCAGAACTAGAGATTTTACATCCTCCTGCAGCAGGTAGAAACAAATACAGAGACCCACAGCTAGACGTTATACCGAGAATGAAAGACCTTGGAACACTCAGCCCTAAATGGGATAATCTCCGTTAAATCCTTCCTCTCAGGGCTCAGGGAACCCTGCAGAAGAGGTGCAAAGAGTGTAAGAGCCAGAGGGGATAGAGAACTCTGAAGAATCAAAGCCTTCTACACACAACAGAACCAGAGCACATAGGAGTTCACAGAGATTGAGACATCATGCACAGGGCCTGCACACGATTTGCTAGACTCTCCGTTAAATAAACTGGGTGAAGACAGGGAACAGCCATCAACAGACGTAGGTGGTACTGAACATCTTTAGCTTCAGTAGCAACGTAACACGGGAGCTTTACAAAGCAGGAAAGGAAGTCCAGAGTGTGTTTTGAAGGAATTGGCTCAGTTTGGAGTGTTTCCTTCTTCCAGTGAGCTCAAGTCAACAGCACACATTCACTCAGGGATTCCTTGACTCCTCACATTTGTGAGTTCCTCAGAGATTGCATCAGGGCCATTGGTGTGATATATTTGAATTAAGAATCTAGGAAGTGAAACCTTTCCTTAACTGAGACAATAGATAATTGGTTTTTTGATTTTTTTTTTTGTTTGTTTTTTGTTTTTTTCAAGACAGGGTTTCTCTGTGTAGCATTTAGAGCCTGTCCTAGAACTCACTCTGTAGACCAGGCTGGCCTCAAACTCAGAGATCCGCCTGGCTCTGTCTCCCAAGTGCTGGGATCAAAGGTGTGCACCACCACCACCACCACCACCACCACCACCACCACCACCACCACCACCACCACCGCCCGGCTGGTTTGCTGGGTTTGAAAAAAAAAAAAAATCAGCTGTGATTAACAATAAACAAGCATCATTAGGTGAAATCTCTGGGAAATACTTCCTCAGGGTCAGCACACAGAATCTTTGGGAAAGGGAGCCAAGACTATATCTATATCGAAATGTGTTAATATGTAAATGTTGCCCATGCAGTACTGGTTTTGGTAGCAGGAAAACTCCAGGATTGAAGGGGTCATAGAAAAAAGCTGAGACTTGGCACCACATGGCAAGGTTGGAGTCCCTGGAGGGAAGCCTGGAGGCCGTTGGTGAAGGCGTAGTCTCTGTTCCAGTGGAGATCCTAGCACATTGGAGATGCTAAGACTATGGAGTGACCACCAAGGGCAGTAGCAGGTGTGAGTGGAGCAGCTTTCCTCCGTGGCCTCAGCTTCCTGTTTCTAGGTTCCTGCCTTGAGTTCCTCCCCTGGCTTCCTTTTGTGTTGAACTATAACCTATAAGCCAAATAACCCCCTTCTCTCAAAGTTGGTTTTGTTCAGTGTTTTGTTGTTTGCTTTGTTTTTGTTTATGTTTGTGTTTTTATTTTTCAAAATAAAAACTTTTTGTCACCATCTTTTTTTTTTTTTTTCCTTCCTGAGACAGCCCTGGCTGTCCTGGAACTTGCTCTGTAACCAGGCTGGCCCCAAACTCAGAGACCTGCCTGCCTCTGTGATTTTGCTCAGTGTTTCATTGCAGTAGCAAGAGGCAAACTAGGACAATGCCAAATGTTGGAGAAGCAAACCAGCTCTGTCTTGCCTTGTTCTTGTCCTTTTTCATTCCCCATCCCCACCCCCTTTTCCTTTTCACAGGCTTTCCCAGAGACCACAGGCTGGTATCGTTTGTGAGGGCTGCGTCTAAGCCTCCTGAGAGCCATGACTATTTTAACCTGAGTACATTTCTTTGCCTCTCATTTTTTCCTTCTACCTTTAGCCCAGAATGTCTCACCTTACCTCCTTTGTCCCTTCTATTTGGACTTGCCTGACTAGTAGTCTTACTCTTTGTGCATTCCACACATAACCACAGTAACTGCTATATTACTGCACACAGCCCTATCAGTGTTCCTTCTTAAAGTGATTGGCAACTAAAAGATGACTTTTCATAATGTTCCTAATCTTGGAGATCGATTGTTTTGTAGGCAGTGTTCTCTAGGGGGAAGTACTGGTGATCAGCCAGTTACCACAAACAAACAGTGTAACAGAGGAAAAGGACACCTCAACTCTACCACAACCTAGTCTTTCTTGAATATTGCAGATATTTCCAGTTAAAGAATAAGGATTGTTTTTTTTTTTTTTAATTTATCCTGGGATAGCAAGATGGCTGTTTGCATGATTGAAGATCTGAGTTGAATCCCTGGGACTCACTTGGTTGAAGGAGAGAACCAGCTCCTACAGGTTGACCTCTGACCTCCACACATACGCTGTGGCATATGTGCGCATACACACACACACACACACACAGGCTAAGTAAGGAAATGAAAAATAAAAAATTAACCCCAGATATGCAACTTGAATGACAAAAACACAAACATGAAAATCTGGTGATATTTTGTGTATACTCTAACATACAAAGCTTGCCTGAAGATCAGAGGGCAAAGCCAACCACTAGTTAGACATAGAGGCCAGGCAGTAGCGGCACACCCTTTTAATCCCAGCACTTGGGAGGAAGAAGCAGGAAGATCAGGAGTTCAAGGCCACCCTGGGCTACACAAGATTGATTCAGTCTGAAAGAGAAACTGAGCCAGGCAGTGGTGGCACACACCTTTGATCTCAGCACTTGCAATCTCATGCCTTTAATCCCAACATTAGGGAGGTTAAGACAGGAAGTGATATGGCAGGGCAGAGACAAGGAATATAAGGAGGGAGGAGGCAGGAGTGATTTGTCCTTTTGACTGAGTAGTTGGAGGAGGGAGGTGGCTGTGGCTTGTTCCTTTGTCTCTCTGATCTTTCAGCATCTAGCCTGATATCTGGCTCCAGGTTTTTATTAAGACCAATTAGGATTCGTGCTACAAAAGTCCAAGGCAACATAACTGCTTTGCAGATATCTTTTTTGTTTGTTTGTTTTGTTTTGTTTTGTTTTGTTTTGTTCTTCGAGACAGGGTTTCTCTGTGTAGCTTTGCGCCTTTCCTGGAACTCATTTGGGGTAGTTCAGGCTGGCCTTGAACTCACAGAGATCCGCCTGCCTCTGCCTCCCGAGTGCTGGGATCAAAGGCATGCTCCACCACTGCCCAGCTTAGCAGATTTCTAATACTGGAGTAATAGCTTCCAATTGCAAAGAACTCAAAAGAATGATACTAAGTATGCTCACAGAAATTAAAGAGGATGATCATTCATGAAATCAATTCCAGAGAACATAGCTGGATGAAATAAGGAAATCAATATATGATATAAAAATAGAATTTAACAAAGAGATGGAAATACTGAAGAAAATCCAACTGAAATACTGGAAACAAAAAACTCAGTACGTCAAACAAAAAAATCTGCAGAAAGTGTCACCAGTAGAATGGGTCATGGGAAGGGCAATGTCAGGGCTTGAAGACAAAGAGAGGAACTGGAATATTCACAAATTTTCAATGAACAGAGCATTTGAAATCAATGGGACACTATGAAAAGACCAAATAAATGAATTATGAACCTGAAAGAAGAATGTTAGCAATACAAAACATTTCAATAAAATCATAGCATTCCCAAATCAAGGGAAAGGATGCCCATCCATATGCACAAGACATTTAGAACAGTTATGACCAGCAAAGAAACTCCCTTCATCATCTAGTTATAATCCTAAATCTAAAGAAACCATCAAAAGCTGCAAGAGAAATTGCCACTATACTATGTCATAACTGAAGGAGAAAGAAAACCCTTCTGTAACAAAAACAGGCCATGGCCACTAAGATAATTTATGGTATCGATAGAAGATTCTTGAATCCTTTAGAAGAGAAAGATAGCCACAAGGCTTCAGAAAACAACTCACTGGGACAGTATAAGCAAATTAGGAACAGGAAAACAAGATCTACAAACCAACAAAAGGACATGAATTAGTGCACACTGTGCAACAACAACTATGAATATAGTCTCAGTTTCCTAATAGGAAAATATGGACTTGCAGATCAGACTAAAAAACAGGATCTCTCTGGTTGATTTGGGGCCAGGGGGTATTCTGCAAGGAATAAACCTCACTGTCAAAGACAGACACTATCTTACGGTGAAAAGATGGAACACAGTATTCCTAGCAAATGTCACTAGAAAACAATCAGGTATCATTGTTCTAAAGTCTGACAAAAGGGATTTTACACTAAAACTAGTCAGAGAAATTAAGGAAGATAACTTGACACTGATTATGGGAACAATATGACAAGAGGAAATAATTTAAAATTATACACATCAAGCATGGGTGACCCAATTATATAAAACATATTAATAGATGTAAAGTCACAGATGTAACCCCAACACAATAATAGTGAACAAAAGAGAGAACTGGTAAATATAAGGAAAAAGTTAAATAACAATAAGTTTTGATTTTTTTTCAAAAATTTACAATGTGCAAACTGAAGCCAAAGCTACATAGTGGTGAGGTCTTGTCTGAAAAAAAAAAGCGGGGGGGGGGGGGGGGACATTTACAAACAATCTAAACTTTATATGGAAATGCAAAAGACCTACCATAGTACAAACTAATTATTTTTATAGATCAATGAAGACTAAAACTACCTGATTCTAAGTCTATAAATTGTTTTTAATAAATTACAGCGATCAAGACAATGTTGTATTGTGCACAGGTAGGCATTCAGATCAATGGAACAGACTGAGAATCCAGAAATAAAACCCTACAGTTACGTTTTATCAAGTGATGGTTTTGTTATTTTTGTTTGGTTTTGGTTTGGTTTGGTTTTGAGATAGGGTTCACTATGTTGTACAAGCTAGCCTTGAACACCTTGAAGTTCCAATTTCAGCCTCTTGAGTAGCTGAAGCTATAGATGTGTGTGCATCACCATCTCTGGCTCCTCAAGTGATTTTTTTTTTTTTTAAATAAAGATGCCAGCTCACATCAGGAGCAAAAGACAATCTTTTTCAGCAAATGATACTGGAGTGTTTGTATTTTCTTTTTATAAAGATTTATTTTACTTTGTATATATGTATGTATGTATGCCATATGTGTGCCTGGTGCCCAAGAAGGCCAGAACCCACGGAACTGGAGTTAAGGCTGGTTGCAAACTACCATGTGGATTCTGAGAATTGAACCTGAGTCCTCTGCAAGAGCAAGAAGTGTTCTAAATTGCTATGCCATCTATCCAGCCTCTGCATTTTTATGTTCTTATGCAAAATATTAACTTGGGTCCATCCATGTAAAAATTTAATGGAGTAAAACATAAAATTAGAAGAAAACAAAATCTTCATGGATGTACCTGCCTTTCATAAATTACCTCAAAATACATATACACACACATTGGCTTTATCAAAGTTAGAAATGATTGTTCTTCAAAGACACCATTAAGAAAAGAATAAAATGAAATGAAGAACAAGAGAACATATATTTGCAAAATATCTAAATCAAGACTTGCAACTAGAATATGTAAGGAACTGTTAAAACTCAGTGTTAAAAAGCTAAATAATCCAGGCTGGTTGAGATAGTTCAGGGGACAAAACAGCTATATGAAATCTCAAACTGAGTTCGATCCCTGGAACCCATGTAAAGGTAGAAGTGTAGGAGGAGTTTTTCTGTGTCCCAGCTGTCACCCCAAATAACCATACAGACTTAATTACAAGTGCTCTGCCAATAGCTTAGACTTGTCTTTAACTAGCTCTTAGAACTTAAATTAATCCATTTCTTATCTATGCTTTGCCACATGGTGGTAACCTTTTTCAGCATGGCAAGTTCATCTCTCTTCTCTCCATGTCTCCACGAGACTCCTCAGATTCCTGTGACTCTGCCCTTCTTCTTCCCAGTGTCCTCTCAGTTTGGCTGTCCCACCAAATCTCTTCTTGCCTAGCTATTGGCCACTCAGCTTTTTTATTAAACCAATCAGAAGGTACCTTGGCAAGGACACATCTTCACAGTATACAAGAAGATTATTCCATAACATAGAAGGAAAAAAATGATTAAAAGGACAACAAGATTGTCTTCCCAGGTATGCCATAACATTGCCACCCTTACCCCATCATACACACATATAATGATCATTTAATTTTATATTTTTGATTATGAGCCTAACCTTTAACAGCTGAGCCATCTCTCCAGCCTGATTATTTAATTTTATTTTTAAAAAATTCTTTTTTTTCTTTTTTTTCTTTTTCTGAAGCTGAGGACCGAACCCAGGGCCTTGCGCTTGCTAGGCAAGTGCTCTACCACTAAGCTAAATCCCCAACCCCTAAAAAAATTTTCATGCAATATATTTTATCATGTTTTTCCTCTCCCCAACACCTCCCACTTCCCTATCCACCCAACTTCATGCTCTCTCTCTCTTTTCAAAGTCAAAAGAAAGAATAAAAATGAAAAAACAAAAACTCAATAAAACAAAAATATCAAGACAAAACAAAATTCACACACACTCCACTGGAGAAAACTTATTTTCCTTTTCCCGGCATGTATCAATTACAAAGACCTTGGTTAGTAGTGGAACATTGTGCCCAGTTCTTCCTTTCTTTTTTATTTATTTTTAAATTAAAAATTTTTATTTTTTGTTTTTTGAGATAAGGTTTCTCTGTGTAGCTCTGGCTGTCCTGGAACTTGCCTTCTGAATCAGGCTATTCTTGAACCCACAGAGATACTCCTGCACGTGCCTCCCAAGTGCTGAGATTAAAGGTGTGCACCACCGTTGCCTGGCTAGTTCTTTTCAGAGCTAGGATTTTAAACCTATGCATATTTTGTTCATGCTATCACAGTCTCTGTGAGTTCATATTTATGTCAGTCCTATTGTATCGGATAGACACTGTTTCCTTGGACCCATCTGCTGACTCTGACTCTTACTCTCTTTCCATCTCCTCTTCTGAATAGGTCTCTGTAGTGGTTTGAATAAGAATGGACACCATAGGTTAAACTATTTGAATGCTTGGTCATTAGAGTGAAGCTACTTGAAAAAGATTAGGAGGTGTGGCCTTGTTGGAATGGGTGTGGCCTTGTTGGAGGAAGTGTGTCACTGGGGGTGGGCTTTAAGGTTTCAGAAGTCCAAGCCAGGCCTAGAAGCTCTCTCTCTTTCTCTTCTGCTGCCTGCTGACCCAGTTGTTGAACTCTCAGCCCCTCTCCATGTCTCCATGTCTGTCTGTGTGCCGCCATGCTTCCCACCATACTGATAATGGACTAAACCTCTGGACTGTAAGCCAGCCCCAATTAAATATTTTCTTTTATAAGAGTTGCTGTGGTTATGGTGTTTCTTCACAGCAATAGAACACCAACTAAGACGATCTCTGAGCCTTGAGGGAAGGGAGTTTAAGAAAAACATCTATTTGGAACTGAATGCTCCAAAGTCTCTTACTTTCTGCACATTTTCTTTTCTTTCTTTCTTTTTTTGTTCAGTTTCAATTTGTTTTGAAAATCTCCCCATTTTCTAGTTGTGAGTCTCTGTTAATTCTCATATGCTGAAAGAAGTAGCTTCTCTGATGAGGGTTGACTGATACATTGATCTATGGGTATAAAGTTATGTCATTAGGAGTAATTTTATTGCCATGTTCCTTTAGCAGAATAATAGTAGTAGGTTTTCCCCTAAGCCTATGAACTATCCAGTATCAAGTTCTTGGCTACTTTAACAGTGTCAGGTATGGGTTTCATCTCATGGAATAGGCCTTATATCCAATTAGAAGTGGTTGGTTACTTTTGTGCTGTTTATACCACTATTACAGCCGCATATCTTGCAGGCAGGTCATTGTTGTAGGTCACAGAGTTTGTATCTGGGTGATATTGATGATGACCTCTTCCAGTAGCATGCAGTGTACCTTTCAGCACCATAAATACTAGTCAGTAAGGTGAAGCTTCCAGTTGGTCACCAGCTTGCTTTCTCCATGTTCAAAGACATAAGTAAGTGGTGTCTTAAGTAATAGGTCCTTACCATCATATTATGGAGAGTAACCAATAGCCTTGGCAATATCCTATGATGTTTGGTGTGTGTGTTTTGGCGAGAATCTGTGGGACCCCTTTGCCAACAACTTAATATGATATAACCTATTCCTAGCACTGGAGGTTTTACTTGGTGTCATAAGTTATCTAGCTGGGACACTGATCCAGCTGGGGCATTGTCTCCCCTTTCATATGGTGACTCCACTTAAATTCCTTTCATATATGTATATTGTATTAGTCAGGATTCTCTAGAGAAACAGAAGTGATAGAATGAATCTGTATGTATAAATAGAACTTACTAGAGTAGCTTACAGTCTATGGTTGGACTTTTCCAACAATGGCTGTCTCCCTGTGGAAAGTCCAAGAATCCAATAGTTGTTCAGTCCACAAAGTTGGATGTCTCATCTGGTCTTCCATATACACTGGAATCCTGAAGAAGTAGGCACTAATGCCAGTGAAGAAATGAACTTGCCAGCAAGGGTGAGGGTAAGCAGGCAAAGAGCAAATACACATCTTTCTTCCATGCTCTTTATAAAGGCTACCATGAGAAGATATAGCCCAGATTTAAAGTGGAACTTCCCACATCAAAAGATCCTGATTTAGAATAGCCCTTCTCACTTCAACTGATTCATTCAAGAAAAATC
Organism: Peromyscus leucopus; assembly: GCF_004664715.2. NCBI lineage: Eukaryota > Metazoa > Chordata > Mammalia > Rodentia > Cricetidae > Peromyscus > Peromyscus leucopus. The sequence continues at coordinate 113,930,637 of NC_051070.1, read as the reverse complement.
ATAGGTAGACTCAGCTGCTTGGGTTTTGGTTAATTCCAGATATAGTCAAGTTGACAACTGAGAATAGCCATTACATATCTATTTGAGGAAGCATTTATAGTAGTAGGTTTCCACACGGCTTTTCAAACAGGCTTTAGTGTTAGTTGTCCCTTCCTATATTCCCTCCCAATAGTTTATCTTTTTTTAAACATTTTTTATTTAGATTTTTTTCTATGTAATATATTTTGATCATGTTTTTCTCCTCCCACACTCCTTCTAGGTCCTCTACACTTCCGTACCCACCCAACTTTATGTTCTTCCCCCCGCCCCCCCCCCAAAAAAAAGCCCTCCAAAGTGAAAATCAAAACAGAGACCATTCCAACTTAACCTTCCTATTCTAGTTTCCCTTTACCTCCCTACACTCCATTTCCCCTTCCTTAAAAGAGTCCCTTGCCGGGCGGCAGTGGCACACACCTTTAATCCCACACTCGGGAGGCAGAGGCAGGCAGATCTTTGTGAGTTCGAGGCCAGCCTGGTCTATAGAGTGAGTTCCAGGAAAGGCACAAAGCTACACAGAGAAACCCTGTCTTGAAAAACCAAAAGAGAGAGAGAGAGAGAGAGAGAGAGAGAGAGAGAGAGAGAGAGAGAGAGAGAAAAGAAAAAGAAAAAGAGTTCCTCATTCCCACGTACTTAACCTTTGTGGTTATTTGGATTGAAGTATACATATCAAAATCTTAAAAGCTAACATCCACTTATAAGAGAAAGCATGCAATATATTTGCTCTTTTAAATCTGGATTACCTTACTCAGGATAATTGTTTCTAGCTCCACACATTTACCTTCAATTTTTGGAATTTCATATTTATTAACAGCTGAATAATATTTCATTATGTGAATGTGCCATGTTTTCCTAATGGATATCTAGGTTGTTTCTAAATTTTGGCTATTATGAATAAAGTAGAAATGAACATGAATGAACAAGTATCTCTGTAGTAAGATGTAAAGTCCTTTGGGTATATGCCTAAGAGTTGTATAGCTGGATTATGAAGTAGATTGATTTGAAGGTGATTTTTTTGAGACTTCCACACTGATTTGTACTGGCAGTATCAGTCTGCTCTTTCACCAGCAGTGAATTAATGCTTCCCTTTCTCAGCATCCTCACCAGCATGTGATGTTGGTTTTATTGATCTTTGCAATTATGACAGGGGTAAATGAAATCTCAAAGCAGTTTTAATTTGCATTTCCCTGCAAGCTAAGGATGCTAAACATTGTTGAAGTGTTTCTTAGCCATTTGTGTACATCTTTTGTGAACTCTTAGTTATGTACCCCATTTTAAAATTGGGGTTTTTTTTTCTTTTCTTTTTCTTTTTTTTTTTTTCGAGACAGGGTTTCTCTATGTAGCTTTGCGCCTTTCCTGGTACTCACTCGGTAGCCCAGGCTAGCCTCGAACTCACAGAGATCCGCCTGCCTCTGCCTCCCAAGTGCTGGGATTAAAGGCGTGCGCCACCACCACCCAGCAGGTTTCTTTCTTGATGGTCAGTTTTGTTAGTCATTTATGTATTCTAGATCTACTATCTCTTTATCAGATATATAATTAGTAAATTAACCTGTAGGATGCTGCTTTGTCCAAATGATGGTGTTCTTTGCTGCACAGAAGTTTTTTTTAGCTTCACAAGGTCCCATTTATTAATTGTTGGTCTTAGTGTCTGTGTTGTTGGTGTCCTATTCAGAAAGTCCTTTCCTCTATCAATGAGTTCAAACCTATTCCCTAATTTCTCCTTTATCACATTCAGGTTATCTAATCTTATGTTGATGTCCTTGATCTATTTGGAGTTGAGTTTTGTAAAGGTTTATAGATCTGGATCTATTTCCATTCTTCTATACTCAATTATCCAGTTTGAAGAGCACCATTTGTTAAGGATGCTGTCTTTTCTTCAACATGTATTTGAGGCTTCTTTGTCAAAAATCAAATGGCCATAGGTGTGTAGACTCATGTCTGGGTCTTCAGTCTGATTTCCTTGATGAATGTGTGTGTGTTTATGTTAATACTATGCTGTTCTATTATGGCTCTGTAATATAACTTGAAATCTGGGGTGTGATTATAATCACCTCCAGCAGTTCTTTTATTATTCAGGATTGTATTTTAGCAATCCTGGATTTCTTGTGTTTCCATATGAAGTTAAAGATGGATTTTTTTCAATTTCTGTAAAAAATTGTGTGAATTTTGATGAGGGTTACATTGATTTGTAGAATGTTTTTGGTGGGATGGCCATTTTCACAATATTAATCTTATCAGTCCATAAGCATGGGAGATCATCCCATCTTCTGGTGTCTTCTCTTCTTCAGATTTTTCATCAATATCCTAAAATGTTTGTTTGTTTGGTTGGTTGGTTGGTTGGTTGGTTTGGTTTGTATTTTCAAGACAAGGTTTCTCTGTGTAGCCTGGAATGCCCTAGAACTCACTCTATAGACCAGGCTAACCTCAAACTCAGAGATTCACCTGTCTCTGCCTCCTGAGTGCTGGGATTAAAGGCATACACCACCATTGCCCAGTTTCTAAAGTTTTTATTATACAAATCTTTCACTTGCTTGGTTAAAGTTTTCCCAAGGTTTTCTTTTCTTTTCTTTTTCTTTTCTTTTCTCTTCTTTTTTTGGAGGCTATTGTCAAAGTTATTGTTTCCCTGTTTTTTTCTCTCAGTGTATTTGTCATTTTTATATTGGAACCACTGACTTTGGTATGTTACTTTTATATCTTGTTACATTGTAGAAGGTGTTGATTAGCTGTCCAAGTTTCCAGGGGTAGTCTTCAGAGTCTTTTATATATAAAATCCTATCACCTGCAAATGAAGGCACTCTGACTTCTCCCTTTCCTGTCTCCATCTCCTTGATCTTCCTCAACTGTCTTATTGCTCTAGCTAAGATTTCAAGTAGTATATTGAATAGGTATGGAGAGAATGGGCATCACTGTCTTGTTCCTGATTTTAGGAGAAATGCTTTGAGTTTCTCTTCATTTAGGATGATGTTGACTATGGGTTTGCTTTAAATTGCCTTCATTGTGTTGAAGTATGTCCTTTGTATCTAGTCTCTCTGTCATGAAGAGATGTTGAATTTTGTCAAATGCCCTTTCTTCATCTAATGAGATGATCATGTGGTTTTTGTCTTTTAGTATGTTTATGTAGTGGATTGTGTTTATTGATTATCTATGTTGAACCATATGTACATCTCTGGAATGAAGCCAGCTTGATCATGGTGGGTAATCTTTTTTGATGCTGTAGTGGTTGAAATGAGAATGGCTCCCATAGGCTCATAGATTTGAATACCTGATCACCAGGGAATGGCACTGTTTGAAAGGATTAGGAGGTGTGGCCTTGTGTTGGAGGTCACTGGAGGTGGCCTTTGAGGTTTCAAAAAGTACACACCAAGCCCAGATTCTGTCTCTTCCTGCTACCTGTGGATACAGATTTAGAATTCTCAGCTTCTTCTCCAGCACCAAGTCCATCTGCATGCTGCCATGCTCCTGCCTATGATGACCAATGTACTGAACCTCTGAAACTGTAAGCAAGCCCCAGTTAAAAACTTCCCTTAGAGCTGGGCATAGTGGCGCATGCCTTTAATCCCAGCACTCAGGAAGCAGAGACGGGTGGATCTCTGTGAGTTCAAGGCCAACCTGGACTACAGAGTGAGTTCCAGGAAAGACCAAAACTACACAGAGAAACCCTATCTTGAAAAACAAAACAAACAAACAAACAAAAACTATTGGTAGAGACAAGTTGGATAATGCTGATCTTAATAGATTACTGTCAGTTTACTGGTGACTTGATTATATCTATAAAATCTCTTCACTACATCACTGAATTAATCTGTTTGAACAACTGAGAGCTTGTACATCACACAAAGCTCCCCTGCCTTCCCTCTAGTCCTTGTACTTTAGCCTAATGAAAATAGCATTAAAAACTATACAATTATTTTGTTTTATACACACCGATACTTGAGCTACCGAGTTCTATAAACTTCATTCTCTTATTGAAGTCACACATATGAAACACTTACTATGTGCAAGACATAGTAGTATATTGTGTATGCAAAAAAATCTGCATGGTGACTGACACACAGAAGATACTCAAATGTTTCAGGAATCAATAAATTTACCACCTGAAAATTGCAGCAATAATAATAATAATAATAATAATAATAATAATTTGAAGCATAAATCTGCTCTGGGCTGAGAAGCACACTTTGGAACAAATTGTGGTCTGCTAAGCCTCCTTTCCTCCCAGCTGGGGTGAATAAGGGCATTTCTGAGAACAAGCCCTGTTACTATGCTCTTCAGCCAAGGGAAGAAGGAAATTCTCACTAAACTCTCCAAAACCTTCAGCACCAAACAGCTCCTCTGACTAGGCATGGGAGGAACCCCTCCAAAACCATGCGAACAGAAGAAATAAGCTAACCCTGACAGAATCATTGAAGCAAATATACTAAGGCGAAAACTGTAGGTCCTGGGGAAAAGTCGAGGTCCAGGAAGAAGGAACGTGTCCACACACTGTTCCCCACCCGCAGCCGGGAGTTTGGAAACTACCAACATAAAATGCTACCCACTGGCACACCAAAGAGAAGGCTGTAGCTGGTGGGAGGATGAGGTATTAAATGTGACAGGTCATGTCAAGTGAAACAAACCACACAGAGACATATGTCTCAGATGGTCTCATGTGCAGAATGTCTGTTTGAACACATAGATAGTGTAAAAGTAGACGGGTTAAAAAAAAAAAGGAGCTAGTGTGAGGAGAGAACAGGAAGAGGGCACGTAAAAGTGAAAGAAATATGTATAGAGATCTCAGAGTGAGACCCATTATTTGGTATGCTAACTGAAAAATTACAAGAATTTTTTTATCCCCCATAATCTTCCTGGGCTATTCATAGGGGTTTCAAATCACAACATTCTTTCCTCAAGCGCAGCCACAAAATTTGCCCCTTAACCTGTTTGATTTTTGGTAAGGACTTCCTGAAAGTGTTGTATAAACAAATAGCAAATATAGAAGCAAGGTAAATTATATTGAGCATTAGTTACAACAGTTACAGAAGGTCACTATGAGGATACTTGTAGACTCCATTCTTCATTATGAATATTTACACAAATCTATATGTTTTCCAATGGATTTAATTTTCTACTCGTCCCTTTTTCTACAATTTGAAAATCCTGCTTCCTGGACTCCTTCCAAGGTAAGGCAGTTAGTTAAACGGCGGCAGCAACAACAAAAACCACTTGCCCTCCATTCGGTTGAGTGAAAAAGTGTGTGACTGTTAATCTTACATCTATCCTAGTTCGGCAAGTGCCTCTTCCAGCAACCTTCAGCCCTTCCTGGCAGCCAGGGCAGTTTCTATGGTGACTGTGTTGTTTCTACTGGATTTTCTACGCCCTCCACTGGATACTTCCTGGAGCTTTCAACCTTCCTTATTCACGTTCTTTCACCAGAGGAGAAACTCTTAGAGACATCTCTGGGTGACGATCAGGTGACGGCCCTCTGCATTTTCCTTCCTTTCCCCCTTAGATCTATGACTTGGGTGCCTGCAGACAAATCTCTAAATCCTGGGGACATTTGGGGGAAGTGTAGTTTATACCACAGTTAAATTGTTGAGTATTTATATGTTTTACATTTGCTTTGCATTAAATATGACTATTTTTGTCAATCATAACATCATTTTCTATGATGTTAGCCAGAATGATTCAATAATGTTTTGAAAAATGTTAATGATATTAAATGCCAGTTTAGGGGGAGGGGCATTCTCTCTTAACAACTAGATTTTGTTGTGGTTTGCCTCTAGGGGAAAACAACAAACCCTGGGTTTTAGAGTTGAAAGGCTATTCACAGCGCACTAAATTCAGTTCCTTAATTTCCGATCCTAAGGGAAAGACTGTCTGGCCTCATTTCTTCCTAGTAAGTGGCTGGTAGAGCTATGTTTAGAATCCCTGTCCACTCCTCTCAACTGCCATTCTTTAACCACTACCATGCTTGGCAAGCACATCTGAAGAGGTATGGAGCTTTATTTATGCTGTCCATGTGTAAAAGACACTAAATACATTGGTGCTTGATTTCATGCAATAGTGTCTGTATGAACCTTTTCTTTCCAGGGTATAGAGTATTTTAATCCTTAGGAGACCAAGATGTCGAATCCCAAAACAACTGCTGTATCAGCAGAAAAGGAGGCTTTGAACTTGAAGTTGCCCCCTATTGTCCGGCCCCCCAAAGACATAGGTGTTAACACACCAAAACAAAGTGAGCTACTAAACTACAGAAGATCTAAGGAGCAGCAGAAGAAAATTAACCAGTTAGTGTAAGTAGCATATTAGTAAATAATTATTGCTTGGAATTAATGATTAGTATAATAGACTCATAAATATTTTTTAAAACTATATATGCCATCCATGGATAAAGTAAGGATTAAAATTTAAATTAATTAGAAAAGAAATTGAAAATTAATCATAATGATAGCCAATTTTGTAGAGTGCTTGCTTGTCCAGATATTGTTCCTATCACGTTTCCTATACTTCTCACAGCACCTCAATGAGATATATACTATTGTTAAACTCTTTTTTATTTTATTTTTAAAACATTTATTTATTTTATGTGTGTGTGTGCCTAAGTTTATGTATGTATACCACACATATGCAAGAGCCCAGGGAAGTCAGAAGAGGGATCAGATCCCCTGGAACTAGAGTTGTGAGCTGCCATGTGGGTACTGGAAATCGAATCTGGTTCCTGAGCCATTTATCAATATTTTTTAAATGAGTAAACCAAGGAACAGAAAAGTCATTTGCTCACACACCTGAGGTTTGGCCCTGAGTAGTCTGGTTCTGCAGTTTAAGTATCTTGTTCTTGTGTCTGCTATTATGTTAGAACTGGACTGAGTTCTGAAAAAGAATCAGGATTTTCTCTTCTTGGTCAACTTCTTTTAAAAGTGGTTTTTACAGAGCTGGAGAGATGGCTCAGAGGATGGGAGCACTGGCTGTTCTTCCAGAGGTCCTGAGTTCAATTCCCAGCACCCACATGGTGGCTCACAAACATCTATAATGAGATCTAGTGCCCTCTTCTGGTGTGCAGGCAAAACACTGTATACATAATTAATAAATAAATCTTTAAAAAAAAAGTGGTTTTACAACTGACTTAAATTTAATGGCACATTGATGGTCATTTTGTCAAAAACAATCATTTAAATTTTGGTAGTTACACATTATCATTAAACAAGTATGGAATCATATAACTTTCTTAGACTTCTGTTTTTATAATCCCATCTTTCACTTACTCATATTTAAACCTAAGTTTATGAAGAATATTAACTAACATCATTGTATATGCTGTTAGAGATCTTTTGCTCTCTTCATTCTTTTACAAAATATTGTGGTGTGTGTGTGTGCGCGTGTGCGTGCACGCACATGTACATGTAAGAGACCATAAGAGGACATTATGTCCCCTGGCAGTTGTGCCCAACACAGGTGCTGGGAACCAAATGCTGGTCCTCTGGAGGAGCAGCAAGAGCTCTGAATCACCGAGCCTCTCTCTAGCCTCTTACCTGATTCATTCTGCAGACTCTCCTCAGTACTGTAGAAGACTTAGAAGAGGCTTCTTAGGATGTTACTCAACAGTGTCTTACGGTTTCTCATTGTCATGACCCATGATGTCTGCTAACGGAAAAGTCAAGCAACATGGTGGTTTTGGTCTTGAAAGTCCAGACTCGTATGTTGGATTTTGGCCAATTAGAATCAGACATATGTGGTCTTGGAGTTTTACATGGGAATTAATATAATGCTTATAAATCATTCAACCACCTCAAGTCAAACACAAAAGTAAAAAAGAAACATACTGGCCTTGGAAAAAAAATGAAGATATGCTTTGCAATTAATGTTTAATTTATGGATTACCATGTCTAGAAAGTATTCAAATACCTTCCACATTACTTTAATCCTCTCTAAAATTTATATCATTTTATGTGCAGATATTAATTACTTGATGTTGACAATGTGTCCATTACTAGGAAGGTCATAGAAAACAATAAGAAAGGACTGACTGTGTCTTTAACAAGTTTGTTTGCCATCAAGATAAGACAGTAAACATGTGCCAGGCGGGCAGTGGTGGTGCACGCCTTTAATCCCAGCACTCGGGAGGCAGAGGCAGGCGGATCTCTGTGAGACCAGCCTGGGCTACAGAGTGAGTTCCAGGACAGGCTCCAAAGCTACACAGAGAAACCCTGTCTCGAAAAACCAAACCAAAACAAAACAAAAGACAGTAAACATGTAATGAAAAACAAATTATACTAACCCTTTAGATCAGTTGTTCTCAACCTGTGGGTCATGATCCCTTCAAAGGCTGAGTGACCCTTTGACAGGTGTTGCCTGAGACCGCTGGAAAACCAGATATTTACATTATGATTCATAATGATAGCAAAATTACAGTTATGAGATAGTGCCAAAAATAATTTTGTGGTTGGGTCATTATAACACTGCTTTAGATGATGGGTACTTCGAGAAAACAAGATAAAGACTGTGGTGGTTCATGCCTGTAATCTCAGTACTGAGAAAGCTGAGGCAGGAGGATTGTGAGTTCAAGTCCATCCTGGGTTACATAGTGGGACCCTGTATGAATAAAAAATAAAATAATAGTAACATGAAAGATTATCCCCGGAGCACCACAGGAAAGGGTTGTGGGGACAATATTTAAGTAGAAAACTAAAGAATGGGAAGAAACCTTCCACTTAAACAAATAGGAGAAACTCAGTGTAGGGATGGAGACAACAACCACACAATTCATGAAATACGAATGCTTTTAGTGTACATAGCAGTTGACAATAGTCAATATCATGAAGGTACCATTAGCCTAGGGAAGACTGGGAGAAGGTGAAGAGGAGACTGGAGCAGACTGTTCAGAGCTTTATAGGCCATAACAATGAGTTCAAGATGTATTTTTAGAACAGTGGATGCCATGAAAATGTTCTAAATGAGCCAGGTGTGGTGGTGCATGCCTTTAATCCTAGCACTTGAGGGCCAGAGGCATGTGGCTTCAGTTTGTCTAATATCAAGGTCCAGATCAGCCAGGGCTAGAAGAAGAAAAGGAGGAGGAAGGGAAAAGAGGGAGGGAGGGAGGGAGTAACCGTTCCAAACTCCTGTTTCCTCCATGACAGGAAATTATTAGAACTATTTTAAATAGCAACAAATAAAAGTGGTACTACTTACAGAACTGTATGGATGACAAGACCGTTTTTTTGTTTTGTTTTTTTCAAGACAGGGTCTTCCAGATATGTACCATTTTCATTTTCTGCTTGATAAAATATACTACCTCAAAGTTTTCCAACTATAATACTATATTAATAGTAATGAAAGTAGAATTTCTATGTATTTCTTTGCACAAAAAAAGGACTGGAGTTAGATATTAATTTGTCTCAGCTTCTCGGATGCCAACAGCATTGCTGTGTCCTCCTAAGTATTTCTGGTGCTTGCTCCGTGTGGCCGGGGCTCAATGTGTCCCCAGTTTGTTTTCCTGTCTTCTTAGTCTCAAGGCATGTGAGCTGAAAGAAAGGAGGCCTCTGAAGCCCTCAAGAGGTATTTCTTAATTCAGGTATAAGGAAAGTGTTCTTGGACATGTTGGCATTTCAACAGAGATGGTTTACTCTATATCAGAATTCACTTTAAAACTATCAGTAAGTTATAATTGAAAATTATTTTATTTTTAGTATTACTCTTTTAAGATTTTTTTTAATAATTTAAAATTTAAGATAATATGGGTAATGGTCACTAAGATTTGCTTCTCATAAAAAGTTCAGTTAGAGGCAGATATGATGGCTCATGCCTGTAATTTCAACACTCTGGGAAGCTGAGGCAGTAGGATTGCCACAAATAGAAGGCCAGCCTCAGTTACATAGCAAGTTCAAGGCCAGCCTGGGTGAAATTGTCTCTCAGTATCCCCCTCCTTTAAAAAAAAAGAAAAAAGGAAATGAAAATGTAGTCAAATAAAGATCTCTTGAAAATTTCTTTGTTTAGTATTAGTATAGATGTCTAAAATGTTCAACTTGAGCTATTTAGTAATTAATGCTCATTTTATCATACACTTTTCTAACCATAAATTTCAGAATTGCTGGAGCAAAAAAAAATCTAGACAAAACGCTGGATAAAAGAATACCTTCATTACCAGAGCCAGATTTCCCTCCGACTGTGAGTTCTCGCCTTCAAACCATCCTATTCCATTTTATTTCTTAAGTGAATCTCAATAGAACTCATTTTTAAAAGAACATTTATATTTAAGATTTTATTTGAGTAAAATGTTTTAAACTCCATCCTTATTTGTCTTTTGTTTTATTTTTGACAGATGACCAGTGAAATTAAAAAAAAAGGAGTGAGTTGGATTTTCTTGTTTTGAAAATGTTCAAAATAATTATTACAAAGTATTCTTCTAAGACTGCCCACCAAGCCTCCTCCTAGGAAAGAAGTCTGTAAACAAATTTATATTTCTCCACCCAAAGGAGCAAGCATATTGTGGGCCACAATGAGGTTTTCAAGAGTTGTATTTGTGTTGCCATCTATTATTTGAGGATTATCTGCATAAATATTTTAGTTCTTATTCCAAACTATTGAAAAATATTCAAAATATCAGTTATAGAAGAAACACATCTCTTTTGTAAAATAGTGTCATAATTAATTATCCTAATATTGATACAATATTTATTTTTCACTTAAGTACTTATTGAGAGTTACTATATACCGACTATATGCTGGGTGCTAGAGGTTTTTTTAGGGAAACTGACCGCATGAGTAACAACATGGGACTGTGAAATGATTGGTAGAAACATGCCAATGTGTAAAATTATGTAAAATAGTAAAGGATCCAGTAACTTTTGGAGCTGGTTACATATAAGAGGAAATTATGAAGCATGTTTGCAGATGGGGCTGTAAATTTTCTAAGTCCATTAAGATTTTCTTTGGGGATAGAGGACTGAAAATATGAATATGAAAATTTCCTTATGAACTGAGAATACTATGGAAGAACCTCCTTTTACTAGTCAAGATTTTGGTTTCGTTTATCTAAATTTTTTTAAAAAATCCATTATGTTTATTTATACTGTGTTGTGGGGTGGGGTGGGGTGGGTGGTGGTGGTGGTGGTGGTAGTGGTGGTGGTGGTGGTGGTGGTATGTATATGCATGTGAGACTTTTTTTTTTTTTTTTTTTTTTTTGGTTTTTCGAGACAGGGTTTCTCTGTGTAGCTTTGCGCCTTTCCTGGAACTCACTTGGTAGCCCAGGCTGGCCTCGAACTCACAGAGATCTGCCTGGCTCTGCCTCCCGAGTGCTGGGATTAAAGGCGTACGCCACCACTGCCCGGCAGCATGTGAGACTTTTAGAGTATTTTTTATTCTGAAAAAATATTGTCTTAGAAAATAGAATTTAGGAGCTACACAGAAATGCTCTATCATTCTGACCATTTGGCTTGTCCTTTTAATGTTTCCAAGTTGAACTACATTTACATGAAGCAGTGTGTAGAGAGTAGTCCTATAGTACCCATTCAGCCAGAATGGCTGGACCACATGTTAATGCTGATACCTGAGCACTTAAAGGAAGGGAAGAAAAGAGAAGAGCTGCTTGGAAGTCTCGTAAGTGAGGTGTCAAGTGACTTTGAAAAAAGCATGAAGAGATATTTGGGTAAGTAACATTTGACACAGACCAAACTTGTTTTACCTCTGTCCCGCAAGTGAATGATAAGTGGAAGGCAGCTGGGTGTCTGGCACACATCTGGAACACCAGCACTTGAGAGGTGGACTGGGAAGATAAAGAGTTCCAGGTCCACCCTCAACTGCATAGTGAGTTTGAGTCCAGCCTGAGCTACATGAGATCTTGTCTCAAAAAAGCAAAAGAAGACAAAAGAATAGAAATAAAATGAATATTGAATACTATATATTTTAAATGTATGTATTTCTTCACTATGATTTTTACCTACAGTTATGTTCTGAGACCCAGTCAACGACTTTATGACTTAAGGGTACCTTTTGTATGTTTTAGCTACTATTTATTACTATTTGATTTTTTATTTTGTTACTATGGTTTTAGCTATCCTATTTTTAATGACTGTTAGAAAATATTCATGCATTTTAATCTTTGTGATTTTTATTAGAATATTGTTTTTGTTGCTTTTGAGACAGAGTATCACTTTGTAACCCAGGCTGACCTGGAGCCTTATTATGTACCCTCAGCTGACCTCAAAGCTCATGACAATTGTCTTGCCTCAGTCTCTTGAGGACTGTGGTTATAGATATGAGTCAACACACTAGGCTCTGGCTTTTCTTCTTTAATTGACAAATTTTAATATATATATATGTATTTATTTATCATATACAATATGCTTCAAATGTATACATTGTGCAATGTCTAAGGTGAACTAATTGACATGTATTACTTCATGCATGTGCTAAAATGCTTTAAAGTGCTGTTAGATGTTTGTAAACAATGTATTATTTTTCACTCTTTACAATATTGTGCAATAGAGCTCTTTAACTTATTTCTCTTAGCTAATTGAAATTCTTTAACATTTTACCAACATCTCCCTAACTCCCTTTCTCCCTAATCCCTGGTAGCTATCTTAGAATGAACTTCTTAAGTGGCCTTGCTGGTGATTTTTGAATAGATAGAATGAAAAGAACTGAGAATTAAGAGTGTTCCTGTATGTGAATTCACCTCCAGAGGAAGGCCAAAATAATGCTAAGAACTTGATTATATAAAAGAAAAGGAAGTATTTTCTTGTACTCATTTTAATGTACAGTAAACTCTACCTTACAGAATCAAGTTAGAGATTTAGACAAAAAAAATTTAATTTGGTTTTAGTTAGAGAATAGATCTTGGAAGGATATTCAAAAATGTTAACATATATGTGTATTTTAGTACAAAGTGTTCTTGTGAAACCTCCAGTTCAATGGCTTGAAGATGAAGGGGGCCCTTTGCCTGAATCTCCTGTGTGAGTAAACTATTTCAAAAAACAGTATGTCATCTAGCTTTGGATACAATTTAAAAATGAACTGACCATATATTCAAGTCTGCAGTCATGAAGCCCAAATGTATTTTCTTTAAAAAAATCTCCAAAGATATTCTCTGCATTAATCATCAAGTTCTACTTACATTAGTAGGAAGACCTATATGAAAAATAATTCAACATAACATGATGTATATTGTAAGGTGGCTTAAGCCTGTAATGCCAGGACTTAATCAGGAGTTCAAAGCCAGCCTCAGCCAGAGTGAGTTTGAGGTTAATCTAAGTTACATGAAACTTGGTATGATGATGATGATGATGATCTAAGTTACATGAAACTTGGTATGATGATGATGAAGATGATAAACAAAAAATTCATTTTAGCCTTGAGTAATCTTTGTTATATGCCAGATAGATTTTTCCATAAACCTAACATTGTTCTTACTTCTGTATTTTGGGTAGCTGAGCTTGAGCAAAGTAGAAGTTAACTGGGCATACAGTCTGTTTTAGCCACAAATGATCTCTTTCTTCTAACGATAATGTAGTTTCAAAACTGAGTGTGCAAAATCGAAAGACTTCCTTTCTTGACTGCAGTTCCTTCCTGCTAGTCCCCACTGTTTTCACTTTAACATTAATTTCTCAAAACTTGGGGTGTGTTTTTCAATCATGTTTAATGTGGTGTTTTGCTTTTCCAGAGGACTAGATTATTCAAATCCTTGGCATTCTAGCTTTGTGCAAGCAAGAAGCCAAATATTAGCTAATTTGCACATTGTTCATCCAACTATGAAAATATTGCTGGAGCTTGGTTATACAACATTTGCAGATATAATTTTGCTGGACTTAACAGGAATTAGGTAAAATCTTTACATATGTATTAATTAGAAGTTGAATGATTCCTTGTCTGACATATTTTATTATGTAATTCTAAAACTGATTTACAAATCTCTAAAACCTTTCTTTGTATTTTAGAACTTTAAAATTGTGTCTTATCTGTTTCAACAACTATATATAAAAACCAATCTGTCATTTGAATTATTTTCCTTTGTTCCTCTGTAGAGCTAGAGGCCCAATTGATTGTGAAGCACTGAGAAATGATCTATCAATTCAAGCTAAAAAATCAGAAGAGAGGATAATGAACACATGGTATCCAAAGGTTATAAATCTCTTTACTAGGAAGGAGGCACTTGAAGGCATTAAGCCTGAAAAAATGGATTCCTTTTACAGCTGTGTTTCCATACTTATGTCAAATCAGGTATATATGCTATTATGTCAAATCACATATATGTTCTATATGTGTATCTTGAATGATAACACTTAAAATTCAGTACTTGAAAAAAATTCATTAAAGCACAGTGCTAAGCAATTTTGTTAAATAAATTAAAGAAGGCCAGCAGGGAAATGGCTCTGTAGGTAAAAGAGCTGGCCATGCAACAACCTAGGTTCTATTGCTTGGATCCGTGTAAAGAGCTGGAGGCTATAGCCTGCATCTGTAATCCTACAGCAAGATGAGTAGCAGAGACAAAAGAACTGCCCAGAAACTTGCCCAGTCGGTGCAACAGCAGAGACAAGAGAGGCCCTGCCTCAGCAAGGTGAAGGGAAGAAGTGACTCCCCAAAAGCTGTCCCCAGAGCTCCACAAAAGTATCATGGTGCATACATGTACCATGGCATGAACATGCCTGTGCTCACATACATATTGCACACATAGGTTTTGAAAATAAATAAATAAATGTAGAAATTCTACACAGCCGTGTTTAGAGTACTGGTAGTCTATTACAAAATCTGGTTTGCAAAGATCGTTCTATTTATTGTTTAGATATTTATTAAGGATTATAACTCCAGAAGTAAGCAAGTTTATAGAGATCATGTAATTGTTCACAATTCACTTAAGGTAAAGAGTACGTTTATACCTTCTGAAATAATTAATAGTAATTTATGATATCATGTAGCTAAAGGATCTCTTACGGAGAACTGTAGAAGAATTTGTAAAACTCTTTGATCCAAAACACCAAGACAGGCTTCCAATATTTAAGATGGAGTTGACATTTGATGAAGATAAAATGGAATTTTATCCCACCTTTCAAGAGTTGGAAGATGTTGTTTTGGGTTTGATAGAACGAATATCTGAAATTCTGCAGGTATTACTTCATCCTTAACCATTATGTGTCCTTATACTATTCTATTTCAGAATATTTAAATTGAATCTCACTGTACTCTGTATAAACACAAAATATTACACCTTTTATTACCCTACCAGTTATTTTGTTACAAAATGCTTTTTTCTTTGAAAACATCTATTAATTAGAGATGTTTTCCTTCTTTTTACCTTTTTTTTTTTTTTTTTTTACTGTTCTGAACTAATACTTTTGTGTGTGTCTTCTTGCTACTAAGTTGTGAATGTCTTAAAAAGAAAACCCAAGTCATGGTAGCTCACATCTTTAATTCCATCACTTTGGAGGCAGAGGCAGGTGGATCTCTGTGAGCCCGAGGCCAGCTTGGGCTACAGAGTGAGTTCCAGGACAGCCAAGGCTATATAGAGAAACTCTGTCTCAAAACAAACAAAAACCAAAGCAAGATATACCACACATTTCTTCTTTCTAGTGCTTTTTAGTGTTATCACCTTGTTAAACGATAGAAAACTAACTTAAGGTGGATTGGGTTTTTTGTGGTTATTTTTTTATCTTTGAGGTTTTACATTTTGAGACATGGTGTCATGTTGTAGCTCAGGCTGGAGCTCTTTACCCTCCTACTTTAGCCTCCATAGAGAAACTTCGGGGATTCAGACATGCATCATGCTCAGCTCCAATTTAAGTTTTCATATTGTGTTACAAACTATTTACTATTAAGTTAGTACTTTTCATTGAGTTACCTTTTCTTGGACCACAGAAATTTAAAGAAAATGTTATAGATCAGTTCAGTTAGATATTTATGACATTCATTTTTGTTTTTACTTGTGTTAGAATGTCCAAACAGTGTCTTCTTGGCTGTCAGGAACTTCATCACCTGTCAATCTTGACACAGAACTTCCAGAACATGTGTTACACTGGGCTCTTAATACACTGAAGATAGCGGTATATCGCAACTTAGAAGGCACAAAAGCACATTATGATTCATACGGTACGTATGAAGTAGATTTTTATCATTCTATTTTTACATTAAATCTGGGCAGATATCTGATTTTCTGGTGCTGTTATGAAAGAGCCAGAAATAAGCAGAATCATGGATTCAATAGTCATGGATCAGACCTAGAAAGTTGCAATTTGTTGTCTGGTTTGAGGGGTGAGTGTTAATGGAGCAGGGTGAAAAAGTCAAAGGAAAAGGAGAAATGGAAATGTTGGAGTAATAAAGAAGCTAAGGCAAGGCTGAAATCAAATGAGTCTGACCGTGCTACAGTGAGCAGGTAACACAAACCAAACTTCATTTTTTTCTTTTCTTTTTTTAATTTTAATTTTAATTTTTTATTTTTTTGGGGGGAGTCAGAAAGGTGGGAGGGTGGACATGAAAGAACCGGGAAATGAGTGTGATCAGGGTGCATGATGTGAAATTACCAAAGAATCAATAACAGTATTTTTGTTTTTTTAAAGAGAGGACAGTTTTGAAAAGCCTGAAGTTTAATTTTACTGCACAAATGTATCTGCTATCAGGATGGATAGTTGCCCTTTGAAAGGCTATTGACTAAAACTGTCTGCTAGCTCACATAATCTATTCCTCCATATAGCGAGAAATCCACGGAGTTTGCTTAAAGGGCAAAGGAATTTATTACAGGATTAAAAACTCACGACAGCATGGGAGATTTAGCATAGGGTCCTGGAGAGCTGAGTTAGAGAACCATGCTGTTCTTCCACCTGGTCCGTCATCCAAACCCACGAGGGAGCAAAAAGAACACGTGCATCTCAGGTCTTAAGGGTCGCTGAGAAGCCACGCCCCAGGGGCGTGCACTTCAAGGTCATAGGCAGGTGGAACAATTACCTGCTGCATCTCTGGGGTGGTGCTTCAAGGCCATGGACAGAACAGCTATGCCCAACACCTCTAAATTATTTTCAAAGCTTCAAATATTGTAGTACATTTAACATTTAAAGATACACGTTTGGGCAGACAGCTTTATTGCTCTCTTTGCAATATACTAAATAAACTTGTCTTTTTGGCTTCAAAATCTATTTACTTGGTTTGCCTCTTGAGTCTTTAAACATTTTCATTAACTTTTTTAGGTTAGCACACAAAGTAATGGCTGTTAAATATTTTTTCCTCTCCTTATTTCTCTAAATGTTAATAGCCTATAAAATTGTACTTGAGTAGGCCACTCTGTTCTTTGAGAATACAAAAACATTTTACTATATTAAAATGTTATTCAGATTTTAATTGAAATGTTAATTTTCAGTTGAAAACTATAACTGGCTCCTTGATGGGACTGCAACAAAGATGATAGAAACTTTCCAGGCAGAAGACCATACTTTTGATGAATACACAGAGGTCAGTGGTAATTCTGTTTTTTTTTTCACATTTTTAATTAAAATATAGTTACATCATTACCTCCTTCCCTTTCCTTTCTCTAGCAGCTCCCATGTACCCTTCATTCTCCCTCAAATTCATGGCCTCTTTTTCTTTGTTATTGTTACATATATATTTAGGCGCACACATATATATTACATATGTATAACACACACATATATGTACATATGTATATGCCCAAATAGATAAAGACAACCTGCTGAGTCCATCTAATATTGTTTGTTTGTAAATGATTTCAGGGCTGACCACTTGGTATTGGATAATCAATTAGGAGATTCATCCTTGGAGAAAACTAGTCCACCCTCTCTCAGCAGTCCTAGTTGCTTGTAATTCTTTATCTATGGGTGGGTGCTGCCTCCCAAACCTTGAGATTTTCCTTTTTCACATAAGCATATCTACTGGTGTTGTCCTTTACCAGGTCTTGTTTCGGCAGCCTTATTGTGGTGATTTCCTGGGTATAGCTTCCCTGTCTTTTCTAGGAGACAAAATCTCACAGCAGATTTCCTGGTCTCCTAGCTCTACAATCATTCCAGCTCATCTTTCACGATGTTCCTTAAGCCTCAGGCACAAGATTGTGTCATAAATGTATCCAGTGAAGCTGGGCACCTGGTGATCAGTTGTTTTCTGCTCTTTGACTAATTGAGAACATTACAGACAACTGTTGATCTTGTTTTGTTTTTATTTTTAAAAAAATTTTTTTAAGCCAATTGTTGTGAGGGGCCAGATCCCACCTTTTAAAGGGTTCCTTTGAGGAGGAGAGAGGGATAAGGAACTTTTAGATAGAAAGATAGCAAAGAGAAGAAAGCTAGAAACACCGGATAGCTCAGGACCTGGGTCAATACACAAGAGCCCCTTCTGCCTCTTTAAAAGGGCTTTTTATAACAATGCCAAGGGGTGGGGCAAAAGACCTCCCTTTGCTAGATCAAAGCACACTGCACAGCCAAGTGTAGACTCTTTTAAACACCTGGTAACCACACCTGTGGTCAGATCGTCCCCTTATGCAGCCCTGCTGGGTAAAGCAAGCTCAGATTCTTGGACCCTAAGTAAGTTCTCACTAGGAAACCTCTGTGGGGCTCCACAAGGTGTGATAGTGCACGGTGATGTGGTGGTGCACGCCTTTAGTTGCAACACTTGAGAGGCAGAGGCGGGTAGATCTCTGTGAGTTTGAGGCCAGCCTGGTCTACAGAGTGAGTTCCAGGACAGCCAGGGATACATGGAGAAAACCTGTCTTTTTTTGGGGGGGGTTACCCATTTCTCTGTGGGAAGCCTGCTCCCACTTTTCCCCCAGGGTACTCTTGAGGAGGGAGAAGTGAAAAATATTTAGAGAGAAGGATAGAGGGGAGAGAAACAGAAACACAGGATAGCCTCGGGAGGGCCTGGGTCATTATCCATCAGCCTCTTCTGTCTCTGAAAAAGAGCTGTTTATAGGAATGCTAAGGGGAGGAGCAAAATATTTCCCCTAGCACAGCCATGGGCAGACCCTGACAGTCACCTGGTAGCCACACACGTGGTCAAGCCATCTTCTAATGCAGCTGCTGGGTAAAGCAAGCTCAGATCTCACTAGGAAACCTCTGTGGGCCTCCACATTATCTCAAAAAACAAAAAAAAAAAGCATTTTAATTAAAATACATTTTATTTAATATATAATTACATCATTCTCTCTTTCCCTTTCCTCCCTCCAGCCCCCCACACCCTCAAACACACACACACACACACACACACACACACACACACACAAAACCCACTGACTCCTTTTTATTGTTTGTATGTATATGGCTTCAGGACTGACCACTTTATCTTGGATAACCTATATGGGGCTCACCCCTGAAGAGGCTGTTTCTCCCTCTCTCAGTCATTAGCTGCCAGTGTGTAAGAACCACAATATTATATACCATGCTGTGAAACTGTCTCTTAGAAAAAGCTACAAAAACAGGACCGGAACAATCACAATATGGATAGACATGCTTATTCAGAAGGATAATTCTGTTTATTTTTAATGAATACTTTTTGAATTTTCTTTGATTAGGAACTTTTGCCCTAGGTAATGCTTCAAATAATGTAAATAAAATTTCTTATTTAAAGCATCATTTTAGTAAAGCCATTTAATTGCCTCATAATTATTTTAACTATTCTTTCAGTCAATTTGTTGAGTTAATAACATTTTTTTAAACATTTTAAGATGGAATTTATTTACTTATAGAGAGAGCATGTGCACATGTGGAAGTCAGAGGAGTTGTTTCTCTCTATTATGTGAGCCCAAGAGCTCGAGTTAGGCCCTTAGGCCTGAAGGCAAGCACTTCACCTGATACGCCATCTCACCCACTCCTATAAAACATTTATGACAGTAAGAGTAAAAATAAAAAATATTTAAATACTCTCTTCAGGAGCTTCAATTTGTCACTGAAATATTGATGTACAAATGACAATTATTAGCCGGGCATTGGTGGCACATCTTTAACGCCTGCACTAGGGAGGCAGAGGCAGGCAGATCTCTGAGTTCCAGCCAGCCTGGTCTACAGAATGAGTTCCAGGACAGCCAGGACTATATAGAGAAACTCTGTCTCAAACAAACAAACAAACAAACAAAAATAACAGTTATATGTTGATATAAAATTAGAATAGAGATTAACAAAGTATTATGTGAACACAAAAGAAAATTGCTATTGTTTTTAAAGTTGAAGGTTTCATACAAGAAATGGAAGAAAATGTGAGCTTAACTCAAGTGTGTGTGTATGTGTGTGTGCACATGTGTGTGTAGACATGGTTTCACTATGTCAAACAGGCTAATCTGGAACTCACTCTGTAGCCCAGGTGGGCCCGCCTTAAATGGACAATCTCCTTGCTTCCACATTTCAAATGCAAGGATTACAGGAACACAATACCATGCCCAGCTGAGCTCGGATTTGAAGCAGATGTTTATATGGAGACAGAAGGAATAGAGAAGAGAGGGTGTGTGTGTGTGTGTGTGTGTGTGTGTGTGTGTGTGTGTGTGTGTGTGTGTGTACCTACACCTACCATAGCACTTGGAAGTGAGAAGACAGCCTGTAGGAGTCAATTCTATCTCTACCGTATGCCTTTATGCACTGAGCAATTTCAATGGCTTAGAAGGAGGAGAGATTTTAAGTTTCCTTTTTTTCTTTCTTTCTTGATCCACTTGTTATTTAAAAGTAAGTTGTTAAATTTCCATGTGTTTATATAGTTTCCACAGTATTCTTAGGTTGGTTTCTAGTTTCATCGCATATTCAATATGCTTCCACGTTTTTGAATTTTGTTGAGATCTGTTGTGTTGTCTGTTCTTATGATTTATGCTGTCCCTATGAGAGTAAAGGCCCTGGGGGCACACCCAGATTTCATGAGTGCTAAGGGTCGAACTCTGGTCTTCATGCTTGGCAATAAGTAGTTTAACCATTGAGTCATCTCCCCAGCCCATCAGTCACTCTATCTTTTGGTTGTAGACATAATCCATGGATTAATTGCTGATAAGGTCTTATGATAGCTATATGGTAACTTGTTTCCTGCTATTTTTTTTTGTTTGTTTTCTGTGTCACTCTGTAATGGTTAAGTGACATGTGCATGTCAGATTTTGTGGGTCACCATTTCTTTGATGAGTTTCCTTTTTCCTTCTTATATTCATATTTCCTCTATTTTCTTGAGCATAATGAGCATATATTAAAGTATACAACAGGGAGATTGTCTGTGTCACCCAGGGCTTTTTCATTCTCCCCAGCATTTGTGTGTTATATAAACCTGCATTGTTTACTTTTGTCTCGTGACAAGTTTGTATGAAACATACTATAGTAATCACTTTTTTGGTGGTTTTCTCTCTTGTTGTTGTTAAATTCATCGATACTCATTGCTCTCTATTAATATCAGCACTATTTACTTTCTGTTATATTTCCATTTAACAAAAAGACAAGTATTTAAGATAATCATTAAATTAGTTAATGTCCTTTGATCACTTGGACAAAGAAAAGGTTAAACCCAATTCATTAAATACTGTAAACTGTAGAAGAATATGATAACTTTGAGATTAAAATGAAGGAAAATATTTTTGCGAATGAACAAAAGGAACAGGAGTTTTGGCTGTGGGTGGGATAGTGATAACAAGGAAGAAGGCTGAGAGAAATATTAAACATTGATTGTGACATTAAGTCAAAGATTGCTCAGGTTTGCCAGAGTGTTTCATTTGCACAAAATGCAAGATGTTGTCAAAGTTGCACTTGATACTACTTTGTTTAATTTTTGAAAATCATCGCAGTTTTTAAGTATTAAGAAATTGATATAAATTCCAAGATCTTGGATCTTTGGTAATTGTAGACCATAATATTTCTGTCCTTCTGGATTATTCTAACACAGAATGTTTCTTAGATTTCTTTTCCTAAAGATTGAATTATAACCTTCAGAGAGGTAGTCAGGAATGGCAAAAACAAATACATGCAGCTACAAATATTATAGCATAAAACACGTTTGTTCTTAAACAGAAATAGTTGACTTTGGGCATATTTTTAATTGAAGAAACCTTGTGAAATATACAGATTTTGATGCTATACATGTCAGCACATTTGGTATTTACAAGTAGATCAAATTCCACCATAAAAAGAACAAGAGCCTTTAGGCCCTGACTGTGTAGTTCAGTGGTAGAGCACATGGCCAGAATCCTCAGGCCCTGGGTGTAGTCTCAGCCCCAAGAGGAAACGTTTGTGTAACAAAAAGAATACGAGTCACTTAGCAAGAATAATAGATTACAGGATTAAGAATTTCATCATAATATAGTACTATAAAATCACTAATTATAAAAGTCTAACTTTGTTTTTAAACACTCTTCTTTAAAGTTTATAGAAAAGTTTTTCAGTCTTGCTTCAGAAATAATGCTTTTGCCTCAGTGGGTTCATTACCCTATGATTCGTTTGGACTGTGAGGACTTGAAGATAGGCTTGACCAACAAAGCAAAAGCCTTTGCAAACATACTACTAAGTGACATCGCTGCGAAACACAGGAAAGAAAACGAATCGTAAGTAATATTCACTACTGTGCTCACAATAGCAGGGCCAAAGGGACATTTCACTAAGATTACTCCTGTTTAAAAAACAGAAGATGGCTGGGCCGTGGTGGCGCATGCCTTTAATCCCAGAATTTGGGAGGCAGAGGCAGGTCCATCTCTATGATTTTGAGACTAGCCTGGTCTACAGAGCGAGTTATAGGATAGGCAAGACTACACAGAGAAACCCTGACTTGAAAAAACAAAATAAATAAATACAAAAGTATACATGCATCTTTTCCAGCCTAGCTGGATTCTTTCCTGATATTTCTAGTGTTATATCAATACAAATATTTTAAGGCATAGGAAGACAAGTCTGAAAAATATACTTTTGTTGAATAATGACACAGGATACCTAGATTCATACTTCTATACATAGGATATTCTAAGATATCTTAGAGTTTAAAATATATAAACAAGGATATGATCTTTTTATTTGCTATATTGTTATATTTCACAGGGACTTGACCTATGCTATACCTTTTACATTCATCCTTGTATTACACAGTTCTGCAGGAGAAGTATTATTAGCTTCATTTTATAAATATAGAACTGGATCTAAGTTTGCCCTAAATTCACAAAACTAGTTGTCTTAGTGAGCTTTTCAGTGCTGTGATAAAGACAGTGGCCAAAAACCAGTTTGGGGAGTCAGGGCAGGAACTCAAGGCGGAAAGGGAAGTAGCGATAGGGACGAAATCTGCTTGCCTACCTGCTTGCTCCCCATGGCTTGCTCATGGTTTCTTGTACGTCCCAGGACTACCTGCTCAGGGACGGTGCTGCCCACAGTGTGCTAGACTCTTCCATACCAATCAATCAGTCTCCCCCAGGCCAGTCTGACGGAAGCAAGTCTTTAGCTGCAGTTTCCTCCTCTCCTAAGACTCTAGTTTGTGTCAAATTGACAAAAGCTAACCAGCACCTTAGTAGCAGCTGAGGTGGGATTTAGATTAGGACCTGTCAGATTTAAGGTCTGCTACAATGTTCATCTCACTCTTGAAGAGAGTTTAAGAGGTCACTAGAAAAGTAATTAAGTATGCCATAATTTCAAATGAAAGTATTGATGTGTATAGTGACATCAGACAAGCTAAGCTTAAATATTATGGGATATCTTAGTGAATCAGCCAGTTGTTTTTAGGAGAGTTCCAGTTTTATGACAATCATAGCACATGTTTATCAAATGTACTACAAATGACTTGTCATAAGTGGAATAAACCAGAGTGTTCTGTCAGTATCTGCAGTGATTTTGAAACAATCAAAGAGCATGCTCTGCGAGTTCCCGAGACAACAGAAGAAATGATGGAGCTAATTGCATTTGTAGAAAAAGCTAGAACTTCAGGAATTCGTAAGTTGGCTGAAAGGATCCAGGTAAAAACAACAACAACAAAACAAAACAAAACAAAAAACCTTATCAACTATTGTGAAGTAAGAAATCAGTGTTGACACACCCAGGTAAAATAGTAGAATAACCCAGAAGGCCTCACCTGTGTTCTTCTGGTCACACCCATTGCTCTCTCTCCCCTTTCCATCATAGATGTCTTCTCTCTTTCTCCTCCATCCCCTGTAGGCTTCGACTTGATTTTCTCTGAAATGGTGATTTTGATTTGTTTAGTTTCATCAATTATGGTTTTTTTTTAATTTTTCTGTTTGTTTTTTTCAAGACAGGGTTTCTCTGTGTAGCCCTGACTGTCCTAGTACTCACTCTGTAGCTCAGGCTGGCCTTGAACTCAGAGATGCTCTTGCCCCTGCCTCCTGAGTGCTGGGATAAAAGGTGTGCGTCACCACTGCCCAGTCAATTATGTTTATATTCTTAAATAATGTGGAGTTTAAGTTTTTTTTTTAAGACTTTCTACATCTAATAGTAGTCTTAAAAACAGCACAAGATTCTATACCCATTCAAATATATTTAACTTCCATTCTGTTTGGAAGGCTTCTAATGCTGTAACACATGACAGATTACTAAAAATCACATCACACATAGTTTAGGATGTCGTAAAACAAGTGACTCCTTCCCAGGGAAAGAATAGAACCAACGGCCCAGAAGCCCGCCATCACAGCCCCTGGCCCAGCAGCATGTGAATACTGTGTTCCTTTTGACTGAGTTCACTTTCTTACCCTTCCTTATGGTTTTACAAACTAAGTGTGCATTTCTAGCATACATAGTTTCTTTTTATGTGACTTTGATATTCATCTAAGAGGAACCATTCTGTGTGTATTCTTTTGCATATTGCCAGTGTCATATCGGCTTATTTTTTTTTCAGCTTATTTTCGTCGGAGTGTAGTCCATTTCTGATGCTGTATCAGTGTGCAATACCTTAGTTTTTAAGTTTGCTTCACTAGCATGAGGACTTGTACTTGATCCCCAGCATCCACACAGAAAGCTGGGCCTGGTGTTGCATGCTGATGATGCAAGTGCCAGGGAGGCTGAAACAGGTGGATCCTGGGGCCTGCTGGACAATTAATCTGTCTTTATTACTGAGCCCCAGGCCAGAGAGAGAGACTCTTAAAAAATAGGGTGGGAGCTGGTCATGGTGGTCCATGCCTTTAATCCTAGCACTTCAGAGGTAGAGGCAGGAGGATGTATATGAATTTAATGCCAGCCTGGTCTACATAGTGAGTTCCAGAGCAATCAAAGCTATAGAGAGAGACCATGTCTCAAAAAATAAAAATCAGTCAATAAATAATACGGGCAGATCCTAAGGAATGATACCAGAGATTGACCTCTGGCCGCCATACACACGTGGGCACACACATGTACCTACATCTGCACACACAAAAGGAGTTTTAGAATTTACTGTTCTGGATATTTATTATTCTTTGTTATTAATGGCAGTACTGCTGAAAATATTTCTGTGCATGGATCCTGGAGACTACATTCATGTATTTCCCTCAGGAGTCGTGGGACTGGAGGCTTGAACTTAACTGAGCATTACTCCTCCTTTCTGAGAATCCTGAAGTACCACCAGATCCGACTTTTCTCCTTTTAATTATGTTTTAATTAATGGATTAATTAATTAGTGTGGGGTGTGCACATGCTAGGACATAGGTGTGGAGGTCAGAGAACAACCTAAGAGAGTTGGTTCTCTCCCTTGGTGTGGTGCCATGAATCTAACTTAGGTTGTAGGGCATGGCACCATGTGCTTTTCCTTCTGAACCATCTTGTCATCCCCAACTTTTTTTAAGTGTTACATCATGGCTGTATAACATCTGGATCAGTGAGATCCATAGAGGGTAAAAAATTCTGCCTCTCCAATTAGGTACATCTACTGTGTTTTTTTCTCTTTGCTGTTCACACTGGAGCTCTTCCTGGACTACTGCTGTAATGCTAAGTAATCCAAAATATGGTAATATTACTAAGGATGCAAAATAAAGAAAAGATAATAAAATATTTATCATCAAAGATTAAAAATCAAATCATAAGAACAAAAAGAATGTAAAATAATTTAAAATCAAAAGATTCAAAGGTTGCCAAACACTTAATCACCTCTTAAAATCATGGACAAGGAGGTCATAGAGTTATCTTTATATTGAGCCAACAATCAGAGAAAACTAATTGCATGTATGGGAGTGTGTGTAGTGTGTGTGTTGGGGGTGGGTTACATGGGCTATGTGTGTTAGGGTCAGAAGTCAACATTGGATGTCCTCCTCTATCATTTTCCTATTTGTGTTTGTTTAGAGAGTTTCTGTCACTGAATCTGGAGCTCACTTACTCAGTGAGTCTGGCTGGTCAGTAAGTCTCTGGATCCACCTGGCTCCACCTCCCACACTCTGGCATCACAGGCACACACCACTACACTTGTTTATTGTCGGTGACATAGATCCAAGCTCTGGTCCTGTGCAGCACATGTGTTACCACTAAAGCATCTTCCTGGCCCCTGGTGAAAGCACTAACAATCTTTAAAACCCACATTAAAGTATAGTTGTATGACTTGAAGCCAAATAAATATAGGATAGCTATTAAAATACCCATGTAATTTGAACAGAGCATCAAATATTAAATTTGAAGGAATATTAGAAATTGTTGACTGTGCTCTTTTTTATATGATACATCTAGAGTTTCTTTTGTAGGAATCTAAGCGGCAAATGAGTTACTTTTTGGATGTTTTTCTATTTCCTCAAGAAGACTTAAATTTAAATGCAACCGTCCTCATGTGGCCTACAAAAATTAACCCTATCTTTGATGAGAATGATGAAGTAAGTATATTTTAAAGTGTATAATTTGTGTTCTGAAAGTTTTAATATTATCTCCCTCTCTCTCCCTGCTCTCTCTCTCTCTCTCTCTCTCTCTCTCTCTCTCTCTCTCTCTCTCTCTCTCTCTCTCTCTGTGTGTGTGTGTGTGTGTGTGTGTGTGTGTGTACACTACGGCATGCATGTGGAAATATGAGGACAATTTGTGGGAGTTGGTTCTACTTCCACTTTGTGGGTCCTAGGTATTGAACTCAGGCCATCAGACTTAGTGGCAATTATCTTTACTGGAAGAGCCTTCTCATTTCATCCACATTCTGACATTTTAAGTAGTGCAGATGTTTAATTTTCATACCAATTTCCACCTGACTTTAAAACCTGTCGGTGTGGATGTCAGTGTGTCTTTCACCTGTTATGGTATAGCCAGCTTAGAACAGGCTTCTAGGCTCAAGTCTCAGGGTTTGGTAAGTGCCAGATGGATGACAAAGAGGTCAGAACTATTATGTAAATTAATAGTAAGCACGAACTAAGTTATTGCCGTTTATTGTTAATAAATACTCATAAAACCCCAGCTGTGCCAATTTGCCCCCATTTTACAGATGATTAAAACGTAACTCAGAGAAGCTGAGTAACTCAAATTCTCAGAGATTGGAGGTGTCAGACTAAGGATTTTATATCAGAGTGAATATAATTTAAAATTCTGAAAAGTAATCAGCCAGCTTATCCTAAACTGGGAGACAAAATAGAACAATAACAAAAAGTATGGGATAGACAAGGTTTTCATCTTCACTTTTTGCTTTTACAATCTTGTAACCTTGACATGCTTTTTGATTTCCATATATCTCAATTTCTTTATCTTTGTAGAGAAAATAATAATATAGAAACGGTTCTTAACAGCCCTTGATATATGGTATGTGTATGCTCTATAAATGGTGGCTTTGAATATTATGCCACAATATATTAAATAGTCAAACTATATAATTAACAATTTTGAGTTTTGAAAGATCTAGGAAATTTGTCTGTTATTTACTCTTTCCATTTTTGCATCAGTCATTAAAGACAATGATTCTGTTTCCATTTTCTCTAAATTACTGTAAAACATTCATATTTTTATTTCAAAATTATTTTCTTTCTACAACATTAATTAACATAATTAAATTATCTCTTTAAAAAGCTCATTGAGCATGCTAAACGTGCAAAAGAAAATGAACTAATAGCCAAGAGAGAGAAACTGATTTTGGAAATAGAAAAAGAATCACGTCGCATGGAAGAGTTTGCAGAGTTCGCAGAGCTGGATCGCATGCAACAGGTCAGACACACATTTAGGTCTGTAACTGTGGCCAGCCGTAGGTGAACACATTTTAAAATGTAGACGAAACATGCATTTACCATGCCAAAAGAAGGTGCACTTGGTTATCAAACCTGATGTCTGACTTAGTGTACTGTCATACAGTGAAGCAGAACCATGTCCTGCTCATCACCATAGTGATGTTGTGACTTTGATAGTTAAAGTCATTGTACAAATAGGAGAACATTCCTTGTGTAATATTATGCACTCTTATTATAATATCATCTGGATATTTCTGCAACATTTGTTTGCTTTTAGTATGTGACCGATGTAAGACAACTACAGAAACGTATTCAGGAATCAGAAGAATCAGTTCAGTTTATTAATAAAGAAGAAGAACTTTTCAAATGGGAATTGACAAAGTATCCTGAGCTGGAAAAATTAAAAGTCAACATTGAACCCTACCAGAAGTTTTTTAACTTTGTTTTGAAGTGGCAACGAACAGAAAAACGGTAATTTTTAGTAATGTAATAAAAAATTGAGCAAATAATTTAAAAGGTGTATAAATATAAGACATTTCTTGTTAAAAGTTTAAAAGTAGGATGTATTCATTTGCTTGTGTGAAAAGCAGGTATCATATAGGAGAGCCTCAGATGACACTAATGTGCCACGGAACCTGATAATAGAACTTCTGAGTCTTGCTTGGATTTATCAGAGTCAGTTCACATTTTATGTAACTAGTTTAGTAATACTTACACAAAATTAAAAGTGTGGGCTCCAGTTACATTTTACTTGACTAGTGTTAGTTACCTGTTTGTAATTGGATGTATGTTTCGGCATAGGCACTGTAGTTTAAATGATGATGTTAACTCTGCCCCTTACCATCATTTCTCCTGTGTGCCTCGGTTGTCTCTGACAGAGAAAATGAGTCCACACAAAAGTTTCTCAATACTTATGTGTAGTTCAGAAATATGAGTTTTAAATTATTTTTTCTTTTTATTCAGGTGGATGGATGGAGGGTTTTTGGACCTTAATGGGGAAAGCATGGAAGCTGATGTCGATGAGTTTTCCCGAGAAATTTTTAAGACACTGAAATTCTTCCAAACTAAGCAAAAAAAAGAATTACAAGAAAAAAGAAAGGCAGCAAGAAAACGATCTTTGATGGAAGAGAAACCTGAAGAAGAACCAAAGGAGAATCCTACAATTGCTATGTGTACTACAGTAATGGAGCAGATAAAGGTTTTTAAGGTATACACGTTTTTAATGGCATTCAAATATTATACATCCCTCTCAGTATCATGTTGTATACTATATACGATATCAGATCCATCCTCTGATTTGAAGACTTTGTGTATATCAGTAATCCAGCTCCATATAAACAGGCTTTGGTCAGTAACTAACTAACCAGTTGTTCCTCTGGGAGCGCCTGATGCAAGATGAGGAAACCCTAAATACGTCATCTCTCTGGCTGTGGTAACTAGTTCAGGGATAAGCCTGTAGTCCAAAGTAGGCCAATAATGTTCCTTCTTGGCATTTTAACTCTGACTCTGTGAAAGGAGCCTCATTCATTCATTCATTTATTTATTCATTCATTCATTCATTTATTGCCCCACAAGTTGTTAGGGATATGAGCTGTGAACTTCCTGTAGCTCTGAGATGGCTGCTTTGAGAGAATACCATTGATACCTAAAGAAAAGTGAAAACAGAGTTTTCACAAACGAAGAGTTTTGGTGTGGCAACACACGCCTTTCATCCCAGCACCTAGAGGCTGGGGTAGGAGGATTACAAGTTCCAGGCTAGCCTGGGCTATCTAGTGAGATCTTGTCTCACAAAAAACAAAACAAACAAAAAACAGAAATAAGCAGAGACCTACATAATCAGTGTAGTAGTTTTTTTAGTGTAGTTTTGAAATACTTTTTGCCTCATCTTTTGGCCAAATTCCTACCTTCTTCATTCTAGGCAAGAATATTAATGTGTGTATGCACATGTACATGCACATCCATGTGTGTACTTGTGTGTGTTCATGTATGTGGGGGCATGTTTGTGTACAAGCATCCATACCCGTGTATCTGGAGGCCGGAGGACAGCTGTGGCTGTCGTTCCTCAGGCGCATACACGTGCATGCCTTACATGTGTATATAGTCTAAGGACAACATGCCTTACATGTGTATATAGTCTAAGGACAACATGCGGGAGTCAGCTCTCTCCTTCCTCCATGTGGGTGTTGGAATTGAGCTCATGTCCTCAATCTTGTTGTGCAGCCCAACCTGGCTGGAACTTGAGTAGCCAAGGCTGGCCTCAGATTCGTGATCCTCCTCCTCCCTCTGCAGTCCTCGGACTGCAGGCACGGACCACAGCACTGGCTGTTACTGCCTCCTTCTGTGCAGCTGGTAACACCCTAGTGGTTCTGGTGGAGATGCCACATGTGCAGCTGCCAGGTCCAGACTGCAGACTTGTGGTGCTTTTGAGTTCCGCCCTGTTGTCCATGCCACATTCTCGCAATGATCAGATAAGTTGTCTCACTAAAAAAAAAAAAAACTACTTAAGGATGATGTTCAATGTTTAATATACTTTATGCCCCCCAAATAAAAATCTGCACACTCTCCTCTCATATTTCTTGTCTTTATTACCCAAGTGATCAGTGTAGCACTTTCCTGAATACTTTTAGAATTCTGTTACATAAATAGCAGTGTGAATGTATTATCTTATTTTCCATAAAATGTAGCATGTTATTATCCCCTTATTTGCTTAATCTACCTTGAAGATTATAAGTTGTTAAATTTGTTACTATAAGACTGCTCACAACATTTCTTTATTTTTTGTTTAACATCTGCCTCCCCTTCTCTGGGTTTCCTGTACTCTCCCTGGGCCCACAATCCCTGCAGTAGTAATCCCATGGGTCATAGGAGACAGAAAGGGAGTTTGACACTTCTGGGTAACATACTTTATACTTTCATTGTCAGTCTTGGTGGCTTTGGCCACTCTGGTGAGGATGAAGTGGGATGTCATGGTTTGACTTGCATCTACCTGAAGGCTGACTATCTTTTCACATGCTTATTGGACATTTTCATGCCTTCTTTGGAAAGATACCTTTTTAGATCAATTGCCCTGTTCTAAGACAAGATCATTCTGTACACCCCTTTATGAGCCTTTTCACTGTGTGGCTCAGATTGGCAATTCCTTAGTTCCCTGAGTGTCAGAATTTCAGGTAGAAACCCCTATGCCTGACTCTTTACCCATTTTGTTCTTCCTTTTCCCACGTCTTTGTGTCCTCTCCTTTAAAAAAGAAGTCCAGTTACTGATGCCTGCTGGAATTCTAACTGATCTTGTTCACTTGCTCTCATGCAGGCCTCATACAAGGAACCTATAGCTACAGTCAGTTCATGACAGGTATGTCCTGTCTACAAGAAAGCATCTCACAGCACTTCTCTCCATCCCCCGGCTCTTAGAGTCTTAACACTTGCTTTTCTATGATGTTCCCTGAGCCTCGAAGCAGGTATATAATATAGAGGTCCCATTTAGGTATCTAAACACTTGCCTGGAACCTATTCTTAGCATTAACTGCTGCCCACCGAAGATAGAACCCTCTTTCCCTAGGTTGAGAGAAGTACTTACTGAGGTATGAGTCTATACATAGCTATTTAGAAGGCAGTTCGACATGTATATTTAACAGAACAATAGTAGTAGGTTCCTGTCTAGGGCCTATGACCTCCTGAGCCATGGGCTTTTTACAACATTCACCGTGGTAAGCATTGAGTCCCTTCTGTGGAGTGTGCCTCTGATCCAGTCAGAAAGTAGTTGATTATCCCAATGACCATCATGTTCCCATTGCACCGGTAAGCACGTCCTGCCTGACAGGTCGGTATTGTAGCATGAAGGTCCAACACTGGGGAATGCCACAGATGTGGCCTGCATAGTACCTCCCATCACTGTGAAAGCTTTTGATCAGTCCCGGCTTGATATACGCCCTGCAACCACAATGCACCGTGTCTTCAGCAGTAGGGCCTTATCATGTAGTTCTGGTGAGCAAGGAGGGGCAATGATTGGGTTTGGTCCTGGATTCACCACAGCAGCAGAAAACAAATTACAACAGTCATATCTGTACTTTGATCATGTTCACCCCCAGCTCCTTCCAGTCCATTCTCTCCCCTTCCATACCTACCTAACTTTGTGCCCTCAGAATTTCTAAACCCATACTGTGCACTTTGTACTACCCATACAATCTTGAGTATTTGCCCATCCGCTACAGTATGGTTGATTGGTGTGGGGGGCCACACCTGTAAAGAAAACTGACTCTTCCTCTCCCAGCTGTTATCTTTAACAAATAGCTCCTCATCTAGGAAGGCCACTTCATGTTCGGCTCCTCCTCCATTGGTGGGATTTTGTCTGACGTGAGCTTGCACAGGTCTTGTATATGCTCCCTTAACTACTATGAGTTCATGTGTGCAACTGCCTTACTGTGTCCAGAAAACTCCATTTCCTTGTTCCTTTACTCTGCCATCATGAAACAGAGTGAAGTAACAGCTTCCACAGCCTCTGGTTCATGCAATCTCTTCACCCTCTCTTCTGCTATGATTTCTGAGCCTGGGGAAGAGAGGATGTGGCAGAGATGTCCCATTTAGGCATGATCACTCCAATCTTTACTCTCTGCACCTTGTCCAGTTGTAGTCTCTGTGTTATTGTATGTTAATTATAATCTACAAAAAGAAACTTCTCTGATGAGGTTTGAGAGATCCACTATAGGTGTAATGATAAGTTCTTAGTTTAATACTGTGCCCATTTTTCAGAATAACAGTAGTAAGTTCTCTCCCTAGGGCCTCTCCAGCCACAGCTTCTTGGTATTGATTATAATAGCAAGTATGGGTTCCATCTTGTACAGTATGGATTAAGTCCAATCAGAAAGCGGTTGGCTACTCCCATAACATTTAAATGCCGCTATTGCACCAGTTGGCTTATCTTGCCAGGACAGTTGTAACTCACAGGTTCATGGCTGGGTAAGACTGATGATTACTTTTGTTCTCTGGTAGCATGTATAGATAGCACTTTTCAGCATTACAAAAACTAACCATCAGATATGATTTATCCAGGCCAGTATCAGCTTGATTTCTCCATGTTCTGTAACTTGAGTATGTGATATCTTCAACAGTAGGGTTCTGGAGGGTAACCAAGAGCAATGGCAATAGCCTGTAATATTTTGGGGGGGGGTGTGTCTATGGGACTTCACTGGCCACCAATTCCAAAAGAGCTAAGCTATAAGTAATTATCTTTCCAATCATTTAGATCTCCATTCCCTTTAAAACAATATTTGCAATTTTTACTATGTAGGCCCACATTTCTTAAATTTGCTGTTAAGCACTTTATTTTTTGTGATACTAAGGTTCATGAAATTTTTTCCTTATCAGTTTTTACTATGGTAATTTCTTGATCACTTTGCATGCCTAATATTGCTGATGGACTTTAGAATCTCTTTGTTCCCTATTCCTTCCTCTACATCTAGTTGATGTTTTTAATTGTACTCACATTAAATCATTTGAAGAAGTGTAATCTTCCTATTATCAAGGTTTCATTTATGGAGTCTACGTGGATGGGAGTCAAATGAGATCATTGTTTGTATTTTCGTCCTCAGGAGTACATCCCCACTGTCTCCATTCTGTGCAATCCGGGAATGAGAGCCCGTCACTGGAAACAGATGTCAGAGATTGTGGGCTATGACTTAACTCCAGATTCTGGAACCACTCTGAGAAAAGTTTTAAAATTAAACCTTACACCATATTTAGAAAAATTTGAAGTGATAAGTGCAGGTGCAAGCAAGGTGAGCATAGAGAGAGACTGAAACACTCAATGAGTTTGTTCACTGATAGGCATAGTTTTTGTTTTTTGGTGTGGTGGCAATGGGAAGATAACAGTGGAAGAGATAGGGAGTGGAAGATGATAGAAAGCCACACTTCTGTGACAGGAACATGTGCTTGCTTCTCTGAAATCCAGACTAGAAATTGCTTCTTTGACATATTCCTAATTCTGCCACATTCTGATATAATTGAATGATATACAGTTTTGATGTATGGTTATTCCATTAAGAATCTGGGCGGATTGATTTGTGTGTGGCGTGTGTGTGTGTGTGTGTGTGTGTGTGTGTGTGTGTGTGTGTGTGTTCCAATAAATAAGTATGGCCTTAGAGAGAAGGTTCTTGAAATACACAGAAAACTTCAAGCTACAGGCTACCTGCAAAAAGGGCACTTTGAAAAAAATCCAATGGGTATTTTATTCTGTTGCCCATTTTAACAGTGACAACAAGAGTTTTCATAAAAACTAAACTTAAAAAAGCTGAATTTTGCCGGGTGGTGGTGGTGGTGGTGGTGGTGGTGGTGGTGGTGGTGGTGCACGCCTTTAATCTCAGCACTCGGGAGACAGAGCCAGGCAGATCTCTGTGAGTTCGAGGCCAGACTGGGCTACCAAGTGAGTTCCAGGAAAGGCGCAAAGCTACACAGAGAAACCCTGTCTCAAAAAAACAAAAAACGAAAAACAAAAACAAAAACAAAAAAAAAACTGAATTTTTCTTAGAATTTATTCCATTTTTTAATAGAAAATAGAACTTTTTGTACAATAAATTCTGATTATGGTTTCCCCTTCCCAAAACTCCTCCTGCATCCTCCTCACCTCCCCAGTGAGTATAGGAGAGCATCATTTTATTGCTCTATGCCTTTAGCAGAACAGTAGTGTTTGGTTTTCTCCTGGGTCCATGACTTCTCTAAGGAACTTTTAAATATTAAAAAGTGACCCTATTTCAAGAGATAGGTAGGTAGGTAGGTAGGCAGGTAGATAGATAGATAGATACATAGATAGATAGATAGATAGATAGATAGATAGATAGATAGATAGAGATAGACAGACAGACAGACAGTTATGGAGATTATGGTGTAATGAGTAAAACAGTTACTGAGTTATGAAGGGAAATAAAACAACATAAATGAGCTCCTTTTTTGTATCATCCTATTCTTTTTCCACTTCTCCCTTTCAGGAATTTTCTTTAGAGAGAGCCATGAATGCTATGATAGCAACTTGGGATGATATTTCTTTTCATATAAGTCTGTATCGTGATACTGGAGTCTATATCCTTTCTTCAGTGGATGAGATTCAGGCAATTCTTGATGATCAAATTATAAAAACTCAGACAATGAGAGGCTCGCCTTTTATCAAACCATTTGAAAATGAGATCAAGGTATGTTAAATATGATAGCTCCTTGTCACTTATAAAGACTTCTATCTTGTTTCATGTATGTTCTCGTGGAAATACTTTTGAATGCCTTTAAAATATCTATTCAAGTGATAGAATTGAGCCTTTATGTTTTGTGTGGTGAGATATAGAAATGCATATTTGAGGATTAACATGCAATAGGAGGCTGAAGAGCTGGAACTGTGGTAAGAGCATTTGTTTGGTTCCTAGTGTCCCCAAGGTGCCTAACTACCGTTTTAACTCCAGTTCCAGAGGATCTGGTGCCCCCTTCTGGCCTCGGCAGCTACTGTATGCATACAATAACCAGATACACAAAGGCAAAACAGCTGCATGTATAAAAATTTAAAAATGAACAAACAAGCAGGGCGGTGGGGGGCATGCCTTTAATCCCAGCACTCAGGAGGCAGAGGCAGGTTCATGTGAGTTTGAGGACAGCCTGGGCTACAGAGTTAGTTCCGGGACAGCTAGGGCTGTTACACAGAGAAACCCTGTCTTGAAAACAGAAAAGAAAAAAGAAAAAAAGAAAAACAAAAACAAAAAAAAGAATAAACAAATAATATATTAACTGGTCTCTTTGAGAAGAAACTCCTTCTTTATTAAGATTTTTCTTCAGTGATATTGATAGAAGGAATACAAGTTTCTTGCTTTTTCTCGAATCCCTTCCCTTCCTCCTCATCTTTGCTCTACTTTTTCTTGAGACATGGACTTGCTCTGTATCTTGAACTCACTATATAGGCCAAGCTGGTCTCAAACTGGTAATAATTATTCTGCCTCAGGTCCTGAGTACTGGAATTACAGCATGAGCCACCATGCCTGGCTCTATGCTTTTGTCTTTTCCCTCCCTCCCCCTCCCTCCCCTTTCTTCCCTCCCTCCCTTTTTTTCCTTCTTCCTTCCTTTCTGTAAAAAGACCTAACACATGTTAAGTGCACACTCCAGACTGACAAGCAGTTTTTATAGCAAGTGAAATTTAAAAACTTCATTTCTGGGAATTTTTAAATACAGCTAATTTCTAATTTTAGAAAGCTCAGATCATATATCACACTGTATCCGCAGAGTAAAGTTATCTATATCACTATTTAATTCTATTTGTGAACAACAAGCGTGAGAGTAATTAATGAGTTACTGCCGCCCACTTCAGAAAAATAAATGATGTATCTTTATCATTGATTCCGGTAACTAAGGAAAGCATGCAGATAATGATAATAGCTTCATAGTATAACAAAGTCCAGTGGTTTTGCCCCTTGGTGAGTACAAAGCCAATAAAGCACAACCAGGAGACAAGAGATTAAGAAGGGATTATGAACTGTATAAACTAAGAGAAGCACTGAGGAGAACTCCCAAAACACTGAACAAAGAAGGTAAGCGAACTTGGTGTAGTGTGTGTGTGTGTGTGTGTGTGTGTGTGTGTGTGTGTGATGACATTTAGACTGAAGAGACTTGTCATCTGATGTAGAGGTAACCAGGTGGGCATATTCTTGTACAAGCACAATTAGAGATTACTTCTTAGCTGCTCCTAGCAAAGCTTATAATTCCAGTATTCAGAAGTTGGAGGCAGGAGAATCATCATGCATTGCAATCTACTGTAGGCTACCTAGCGAGTTAGAATCCAGCCTGGACTACATGACAAGACCTTGTCTCAAAGAAGATAAACAAACAAACAAACAAACAAACAAACAAATAGGTTATGCTTTTAAATACATTGAATGTTTAAAGGCTACATTTATTCAAATAAACAGCAACAAGAAACCCCCCAAATCATTCTACATTACCTGGAAGAGGAGCTGGATAACCATGGTTGATTTAACCAAGCTCTTGCTTTTATTTGAAACAAAGAACAACTTGACAGGGTCTTTATGGTCAGCAGCTCTGTCCTCCAACCCAAGCACTGGCACTTTAAGCCTTTAAGTTCCTGTTAGGTAACTAAATAAGGTCAGCCTTCTAACTGGGAGCTATATAAATTGAGGAAAAGACAAGTTACTGGATTGTAGACCCAGTTTTGATTGATGTTAACCATACTGGTCATTGTCTAGTGGTTTCACATTTACTAACTAATTTTTTTCCCCACAGTAGACCTTCATGGTAGGCATTGTTATTATCTGTCTAAATAGTTCAGAAAACTGAGGATGGGCTATTTGCCCAAATTCATTTAGCTATTAAATGACAGAATTGAGATTCAAACCAAGGCAGATTTTTAAAAAACCAGATATAATTTTTAATTGTATTTTTAACTCACAAGTAACAATTGTATATATTTGTACCATACATAATGATGTTTTGACACATTTTTATAAGGTGAAATGTTTAACCATAAGCAGTGTTTCATAGTTGATGTTGGCTGCCATTATTTGGTGAAAACAATAGTTGTTTCTAAAGAAAACATAACATTGGATATGCTCCTACAAGTCAGACTGGTTTGTGAGTGTGTGTGTGTGTGTGTGTGTGGTGTTAAAAAGTTCTTGTTTAAGAAGAGAAATTTAGAGATTTTATGTTTTAAAAAAGAGAGAAGAAGCTCCAAACCTAAGACCTTATGGCATACACTTGAGAAATATTTTATTAACTCTAGGCAATCTCTGAGGATAAGGAGGCTTATTTTATTTTATTTTCAAATTTTAATTTCATTTTTCTTCAAACTGTGCTGATGTAGAGCAAGATCCTTCAACTTTACACTATTGATATTTGGGGCTAAGTAATTCTTTTTTATATACATTTCTTTCTTTATATTATTTATTACTGTGTGTGTGTGTGTGTGTGTGCGCGCGCGCGCACGCGCGCGCGCGCATGTAGGCATGCCACAGTGCATGTGCCTAGGTCAGAGAGCAGCTTGTAGAAGTCAGTTCTCTCCTTCCACTGTGTAGGACCCATTTGGGCCACCAAACTCAGGATGTCAGTCTTGGTGGCAAGTTCCTTTACTCACTGAGCCACCTCTCTGGTCCTGGTCTGAATAATTCTTTGTTGTGGCTATGGTGGGATATTTGTACACTGTGTGAAGATATATTGTTGTGATGGTTTAATAAAGAGCTGAATGACCAATAGCTAGGCAAGAGGTATAGGTGGGACTTCTGGGCTAGGAGAGAGGAAGTAGGAGATGAATCTAGGCATGAGAGAGACACACAGAATGGGATAGAGGTAAAAGCCATGTGAAGAACATAGATTAATAAAAATGTGGTTTAATTTAAGTTACAAGAGATAGTTAAAAACAAGCCTAAACTAAAGACCAAGCCTTCAAAATTAATAATAAGTCTGTGTCATTGTTTGGGTACTGGATGGCAGG
Source organism: Peromyscus leucopus (assembly GCF_004664715.2). Classification (NCBI taxonomy): domain Eukaryota; kingdom Metazoa; phylum Chordata; class Mammalia; order Rodentia; family Cricetidae; genus Peromyscus; species Peromyscus leucopus. Next base: position 113,892,145 of record NC_051070.1, on the reverse strand, counting down.
ACAGAGAAAGACTTGTTACACGATGGGGACTACCCTGCATATTGAAGTACATTTAGCAGTGTGTCTGGTCTCCATACACTAGGTATTAGCAGTATCCTCTTCCTATTAGCTGTAATAATTAACATTGTGATATTTCAGCCACTCTGAAATATTACCTGGTATGGAGGACAACATCATCCATAGTTGATCATCACTGGTGTAGAGCAGCACATACATTTAAGATTTGGGTTGATTCCCTGAGAGATTATGAAATGAAATAATTTTACAATCACTACCAAATGTGAGTTCCTTTGGTTTAGGGAAGCTTGTTATATCTCCCGTGTTTTTTCTAAGCCTACATGAGATTCCTATAAGTAATATTAAGGTATAAGTTGTGTTGTATTGATATTAAAACAGTTGAATTCTAATATTTTTTCTTGCTATAATTTATAGTTTTTCTTTTAAAAACTGGAATTTAGTACGGTATACTTTTTATTAAGGCCTGGGAGGACCGTCTGATTCGAATACAGGAAACAATTGATGAGTGGTTAAAAGTGCAAGCTCAGTGGCTGTACTTAGAGCCTATCTTTTGCTCTGAGGATATCATGCAGCAGATGCCAGAAGAAGGACGTCAGTTTCAGACAGTAGACAGAAACTGGAGGGATATCATGAAGTTCTGTGCTAAAGATCCAAAGGTGAAGTGCTTGTTTTCTTTCCTGTAGTAGGTGAACCTTAGTTAAAACCTTAGGGGTTTTAAAGAAAGCATTTGGCTTTTTTTCTGATTATTAAAATAAAACTTACTCATTGTATACAGATTGGAAAGTTCATAAAAATATAAGTTCAAAAGTATCAAAATAATTTCATTTTCAATTCATAACAATAGTACTTGCAACTCATTCATATATGTGTGTGTATGTATGTATAAGCATAGTGTAACCAACCACTTGAGATGAATAGTTATCTCACTTGACTTCCACTGTCTACAACCACTGTCCAAAGCAGTCCTTTCTTTGCTTGAAAGTGTTAATTAGAGGACATGAATCTACTCTCAAATGGTCTTATTTTCTGTGTCTTTCCTGTTAAGAGTACCTTAGGTAGGATTCTAGTGTTGAAAACAGTGGTTTTTTTTTTTTACACATTCAGCATACATCATAGCTATGCATCTACTTTTAAAATCTATTCAACTTAAGAAATAACATATTCCAATGCTGAGAAAATCCAAGTAAGTGCTAGACTTGTTGAGAGTTAGTTACAGAAATGGATGAATTTCAAGGATTTTTTATCTCACTGACTTTAGGAGCTTTTCAGTTCATGATTTCTTCTTATAGATTAGATTTTTCTGTAAATAGCTAGTTAATACATTTTGTAGGCTTTGCGAGGCACGGAGTCTCTTTTGTAATGCTTGCTTCTGCCGTCATACGGTGAAAAGCGGCCAGAACTAACATGGAATGACTGGGTATGTTTCTACCATAATAAAGCTTGCTTATAGACACTGACAACATGGTCACTTACATTATGAAACAGCATTATTAGCTTCATTTTTATGGTTTAATTTAATTTTTTAAGACAGAGTCTCTAGCCCAAGTTGCTTCAAATTGTCTGTGTAGCTGAAAATGATCTTGAACTTCTGTTCCTCCTGCACCCGTGGAATGCTGGGATTGCAGCAGTGTGCCAGCGCACTCAGTTTACTCACGGTGCTGACAAAAGAACCCTGGGCCTCATGCCCGCTAAGCAAACATGCTGCCAGCTGAGCTACGTTCCTAGCCTCCCTTTAATTTTTTAACCTTCTGAAAGTATAAAAATATTCTTAGTTTGAGGATCATACAAAACTGGCTAGATTTGGTCAGTGAGATATAGATTGCCAAAACCCTGCTGTAGGTTAAGTTTAAAGCTTACAATTGTAAAAGCTAAAATTAAATCATACACCATCCTAACAAGACTCTTCCCATATTATTCAAAAGAACATAGGAGGGGGAACTATAGAGAAGGCTCAATGGCCAAGGGTACTTCCCACTCTTCAAGAGGACCCAAGTTCAGTTCCTAGCACTACTCAGCTGCCTACAACTCCAGCTCCAGGGGATCTGACACTTTTGACCTCACAAGTCACTACACTCACATGCACAAACCCATGTTCAGACATACCTTCATTTCATACACACAATTAAAAATAAAAAAGTCACTAAAATATAATAAAATATACACAATAATGATAGCATCATTTGTAACTAATGCCCTTGGACTATAATATGTATGACTTAGTGAATTTTAGTTTGTTTGTTTGTTTTTTTTTTTTTTTTTTTTTTTTGGTTTTTCGAGACAGGGTTTCTCTGTGTAGCTTTGTGCCTTTCCTGGAGCTCACTTGGTAGCCCAGGCTGGCCTCGAACTCACAGAGATCCGCCTGGCTCTGCCTCCCAAGTGCTGGGATTAAAGGCGTGTGCCACCAACGCCCGGCCTATTTTTTTTTTTGGAAATTTTAGTATTTTTTATGTTATAAAAGAAATTTCAAAGCTGGGTGTGGCCCATTTGGGGGGCTAAAGCAAGAAGAGAATTACAAGTCCATGTCCAGCCTTGGCTGCATAGTGAGATCTGTCTCAAAAAAGGGGGAGATGTTCCATTACTAATTTTATAAAGTTTCAAAAACCTTATCATTATTCATGTGTGTATTAATACCAAGTATGTAAGTGTGTCTCATATGACTCTGTGTCTTTTAGGTTCTTGTTGCTACTTCTTTAACAGGCTTATTAGAAAAACTCCTGAACTGCAATGACCTTTTGGAGAAAATCATGAAGGGACTGAATGCATATCTTGAAAAGAAACGACTTTTCTTCCCTCGGTATGATAGATAATCAATTGTGCTATAATTTAAAACATTTTTCTGGTGTATGGTGAATTGTCACTAAAACCTTTTTATTCACATATTTCTTTTCCAGATTTTTCTTTTTATCTAATGATGAAATGTTAGAGATTTTATCAGAGACCAAAGATCCACTCAGAGTTCAGCCACACTTAAAAAAATGCTTTGAAGGCATTGCTAAATTGGAGTTCCTGCCTAACCTGGACATTAAGGCCATGTACAGCTCTGAAGGTGAGCGAGTGGAGCTGATTGCACTGATCTCCACGTCAGCAGCAAGGGGTGCCGTAGAGAAGTGGCTCATTCAAGTTGAAGATCTGATGCTCAGAAGTATTCATGACGTGATTGCTGCGTCCCGGCTGGTATGTTTCCTAGGGTTAATGCATGCTCTGTAGTCTACAAATGCTGGGCTGTTTGGTTAGTTTGGTGACATGATTTTTTTTCTCTTTATTTCTACATCAGTAGTAAGAATTGATGAGAATAATATATATATAATATTATTATATTTATATAATAAATATATATATATATTTATATAATATATATTTATATAATAATATATATAAGTTTATACAGGTATATTATAAGAGGAAGATATATCATCAGAGAGAATAGTAGAGTACATGACTTTAGCATGGGAGAGGGTCCAGCAATAGGCTCATAGAGGAAGTTGGACTGAGGCGGAGATATGAAGGGTAAGTAGAAAATAGCTAGATAAAGAGTGAATTAAAGAACGTTTTGGAGTCCTGTGTAAAGGCTCTGGGCTCAGGAAGATTCAAGAATCTGTAAGAAACTGTGAGAAGATCTTTGTATCTGGGGTAGAATGAAGAAAAAGGAAGGCAGAAAGGAAGATAAGAAGGGAGGGGTTCATTTTTATTGTACATAGGAAGGTTAAAATATTTTAATGGGGGAAATCGTAATCTGGTTTATATTTTATACTAGTAAGACTATGGTATAAAAAATGAATTAGCAGACTATCAAAAGAGGAAGACAAATTAGGAGACCCTTGTATTAGCCTAGAAGATAGATGATGTGGTCTGATACTAGACAGTTGGTGGGAAATATGGAACAAATTAGATGGATGAGAAATATATTTGTATCTTAATTTCAGCAGGCCTTAAATTGGTTGTAGAGTGAAATGGAGAGGAGGGGGAGGCCTCAAGAATTACTTTAATAAATAGTCTTTCCATGAGCACATAGATGAGATTTACTCAGGGGGAATGCCTGGAAGAGAAGTAGGTTTGCAGAGGCTTCTGAAAAATCAGGATTTTATTTCATAAATGTCCAAATTAGAATGTTGCCACACATAGTAGCTCACAGGTGCAATCTCAGTAGCTGGAGAGGCTGAGGAAGGTAGACTGCCCCAAGTTTGAGGCCAACCTCAGTTACATAAGTTCCAGGGTAGCTTTGGCTACAAAGTGAGACTCTGTCTCAAAAAGCAAAATAGGGATCATAGAAATGGCTAAACTTGTAAAGGTTCTTTCTGCCAAGCCTAATAATCTGAGTTTAATCCCTAGAATTCATATGATGGAACGAGGGAACTGATTCCCACAAGTTGTCTTTTGATATTCACACATGCACTCTTCACACATACCCACCCCCACAATAAGTAAGTAAACAAATACTTTTTAAACCCAAGAAATAAAACATTGCAGTGCTACTTACATATTTATTGTAGGCAAATAGTCATGTGCTTTAATACTTGCTGATTACAGGTCAGATCTGCTCAAACATGTTAAATACATTTTCTGGTTCACTTACTGCTTTTTGAAACTTAACTACTGTAAAATTCTAAATAAGATGAGCATACATGAGATACTTAATAAATCTGAAGTAAATATAGCACCTGGATGTTTTATATACCTCATTCAAGGCTAACCAAATTATCCTAATCTTGAAATATATGTTTTCCCTTGTTCTGTCTTAAGCACCGCAAAGGAGCAGTTGTGTGGTGAGCGTAGTTTTAAAAGTCCTTGCAGCCTTGTGTCCAGCAAGTCATTACTTGAGTGAGATAACCTTTCTCACTAAAGGGCCCAGTGAAGCTTACCTTTCAAAAGTATTATTATTTGAACTATGTGTAGTATTTATGTGTGTCTGTGTGAGAGTGTGTGCACATTAGTGCAGGTGCCCATGGAAGCCAGAGACATTGCATCCCTCTGAATCAGGAGTTACTGGCAGTTGTGAGCCGCCAGATGTGGGTGCAGGGAACTGAACCCTGGTCCTCTGGAAGAGTAGTACATGCCCTTAACCACTGAGCAATCTTTCCAGCCTGAAAATTTTCTTGAGATAGCTTTTCTGTGGCTTCAATGGTTTTGCAATTAAATCTTGATTTTTTTTCTCCTTTCTCTATGATTCCAAACAAACTAAAAATATGTAGGAAAGCATCAACATTGTCCATGAGGTATTACCTTCATTGACATAAAAAATGTACTTGCCACGTACCTGGCATTTATTACTTCTCTTCAGAGCTTATGTTACTTTGTTATTTGAATTTATCTATAAGTACTTAAAAATATATTATAAATAATATATCTATATTCTTATATTTAATGTGTTAGTTTAAAAGAATACTTTTCATTATCATCAGCTTCAAAATTCATCCTACAAAGTCTTTATAATTTTTAATTGTTATTTGCTGTTACAATTTGTTATTGAAGCAAGCTACTTTTTGTTTTCATGGTTAAGTTTCTTTATTTGTGCAATGTGACGATAGAATAAAGAATTTGTGAGGTTCTTATTTTCTTTTTTAAATTTTTTGTTCATTTTACATACCAACCACAGTTCCCCCTCCCACTCCTCCCACTTCCTCCCATCCCCCACTCCCTTTTCTTGCCCCTCCACCTCCCCCCACCCACTCCATCCATTCCTCCAAAAGGGTAAGGCCTCCCATGGGGAGTCAAGAAAGCCTGGTACATTCAGTTGAGGCAGGTTTAAGCCCTTCCCTGCTGCATCGAGGCTGAGCAAGGCATCCGACTATAGGTAATGGGTTCCAAAAAGTCAGCTCATGTACCAGGGATCGATCCTGATCCCACTGCCAGGGGCCCCTCAAACAGACCAAGCTACACGACTGTCTCCCACATGCAGAGGGCCTAGTTCGGTTCCATGCAGGCTCCACAGCTGTCAGTCTAGATTTTATGAGTTCCGACAAGCTTGGCTCAGTTGTCTGTGTAGATTTCCCCATCATGATCTTGACTCCCCCTTGCTCATATAATCCCTCTTCCCTCTCTTCAACTGGACTCCCGGAGCTCGGTCTGGTGGTTGGCTGTGGATCTCTGCATCTGCTTCCATCGGTTACTGGATGAAGGCTCTATGATGACAGTTAGGGTATTCACCAATCTGATTACAGAGGAAGGCCAGTTCAAGCACCTCTCTACTATGAAGCAAGCTATTTTTAAACTGTTAAATCTTCCCTTCAAAATATATTTAAAACTTTTGAAACGTGAAAGTATTAGTAGTAGATGAAAGTATATTTCAAATTCAAATGCACAGATTGTTAAAATAATTTAATAAGTTTAATAATTTAAATACTAAATGTAATTGTATATCTTAGTTATGTAAGTTTTAGAAAAGTTATGGATAAGTAACACAGACATTCTAACTACCAGTAGTAATCCCACCAAGTAAGAATAAGATCACTACTACAATTTTAAGCTAAATTTAAAGCAAGCTTTAATTAAATACTGGCCAGGAGGATGGGCTCTGGCCAGGACTGCCCTGGAGTTCCCAGCAAATGGCCACAAGTCATGTTTTACAGGGACTTAAAAAAGCAAAACCATGGGGCCACTGTACTTGCCACCAGGTCCAATCAGGGACAAACGAATATCATGACGTACTTCCTGCCCATGTACCTCCTGTCCCCATGTGGTCAAGCATATCCAGTGCAGAGAGGTCAAACATGGGACAAACAGGAACTTGTTCTTAACTGCAAACAGAACTCTCAACCTGCAAGGTAGATTTTTCCTGTTTGGGTCTCACACTAGCCCAGTTGTTAAGTATATTATATGGTCTCTGTCGTAGTTACTTTTCCTGTTGCTATGATAAAATAACGTCATAGAAGCAACTTCAGGGAGGAAGCATTTATTTTAGCTCACAATTCAAGGTACTCTGTGGCAGGGCAGTCAAGACAGCAGGAGCCAGAGCAGGGGCTGCAGTGCAGCCACAGCCAGGAAGGAGAGAGCCCTGAATGCTTCCTAGAGCTCAGTTCTCTCCGCTTTACAGACTCCAGAATCCTCTGTGCAGGGAGTGGTCCCTCCCACAGTTAAGACGGGTCTTCTTGGATCAATTAACTAATCAAGATCCACCCCTGTAGTCATGCCCAGAGGCCGGTCTCCCAGGTGACTGGATTCTGTCAAGCTGACCACACTAACCAGCAGCTTCCTTTGCAATTCAAGTTCAACATCAATATACATACTGTATTTGACTTGTTTTCAAGCTTTTGTACATGCACAAATTATACATCTCATAACCCTCACCCTCCTTATGTAAGACTTTTTCAATGGTTTAATGATTTTTTTTAAATATTCTCCTTATAATAGAAATAATGTGTATTGTTCATCAAAAACTTGACAACTAACCCAGCAGAAGAACATAAAAATTGTTGTTAGATGTTTACAGACTTCTTTTCTTTGGTAACCTTTTAAAGATAGAAATTAATTTTAATTATTCAGGCTTATCCAGAATCTGCAAGAAAAGACTGGGTCAGAGAGTGGCCTGGCCAGGTTGTGCTTTGTGTTTCTCAAATGTTCTGGACTTCTGAGACACAGGAAGTTATAAGTGGTGGAACAGAGGTAAAGCATTATTTGATTTTAAACAACATTCTTTCTCATTTCATATTTCTTTGTTTGCTTGTCTGTTCTTTGCAAAGATAATATCCTCAATTTCTATATGCATTAAAATTATACAAATTTTGGAAAGTTTGTTATTTTTTACTAGGGTTACACAAATTCACTCTGTAACTCACTTATATTTTCAAATAGATTATGAAGTCATGGTTATTTCCTAAGTAAGTAAATATAGTGTTTTGAGTCATATACATACATATCTATATAACGTCAACTAGATTGTTTTGTTATTTTGTAGGGCTTAAAGAAGTACTACAAGGAACTTCAGTACCAACTAAATGATATCGTAGAGCTAGTAAGAGGAAAGCTGTCTAAGCAGACCAGGATCACACTGGGTGCTTTGGTTACCATTGATGTCCACGCTAGGGATGTCGTTATGGACATGATTGACATGGGTAGGTGACTTTTTCTTTCATATAAAATGTAAAATATCAATAGCTGCTAAGAAACAAAGACTTGAGTGGGTTTTGTTTGGTTGTTGTTTTTGATTTTGTCTTGCCGAAGGACATACTTTATTATTAGCTCCTGAGTTCTAGTTCTCCTTCTCCTGTATGGTTTTGGTTCCGCGTATTGCCCAGTCGAGCGGGCAGCAATGAAACCAACTTTGCGCCCAGCAGGGGCATCTCTTCTGATTAGTGGAGGGTTCGCCAAGGTCCCGGTTGTTACCACCTCCAAAGAGATGCTCCACAGGATTCACGGGCACACCCCAGACACGTGGCCAACAGTTCTTCTTGGCCTTGTACTTGTGGTAGGCATGGTCAGCCTTTCAGATAGGTTTGTCAGTTCTGCCCCCACGGCTACAACACCAACAACAGCCCTGTTGGCCAAGGGAATGACCTTCTTGGACCCTGAAGGCAGCTTCGCTCGCATCTTCTTGGTCTCTGGGTTGTGGGAGATGACTGTGGCATAGTTCCCGGAGGTTCATGCCACCTTGCCCCTGTCCCCAGGCTTCTCCTCCAGACAACACACAATAGTACCCTCAGGCATGGTGCCCAGAGGCTAAACATTGCTGATATTCAGTTGGGCCTTCTTGTCACAGTACACAAACTGCCCAGTGTGGATTCCCTCTGCGGTGAGGAACAGCGACGTCCGCTTCTTAAATCAGTAGGGATCACAAAAGACCACTTTCGCGAGGGGATCGCCGTGACGAGGGTCATGAATGATAGTACGATGCTCTCAATATAGCCAGCTGCTCAGGGAAGTCCGCAGCACGCAGGCGCGGCGCCCTTAAGGTGTTTCACGTGCGAGCGGGACACAGAACCCGCACCTTTCCGCTGCCCTCGGATCACACGGCCCAGGGCGGCGAGTCTGCCAGCAAGCACTCCAAAAGAGGCGTGGTTTTTCCTTAATATGATTTCCTTGGAATGGTCTTTAATTTGAAAACATGAATTATTTTAATATTTGCTGTTATCATAAAAGATTACTTTTCAAATATTTTCACTTCATGATTCTATTTCATCCTTTCTAGGTGTCTCACATGATACAGATTTCCAATGGCTTGCTCAGCTTCGTTATTACTGGGAATATGAGAATGCACGAGTTCGTATCATTAATTGCAATGTAAAATATGCATATGAGTATCTTGGTAACTCCCCTCGCCTTGTCATAACTCCTCTGACTGACAGATGTTACAGAACCTTGGTATGCAGTTAACTCATTTTGTTTACACATTAAATCATACTTTTTGGTACAGAATATATTTTCTTGTCCAAATTTAATATTGGCTAGCCTCATTTATTTTAAAACATTTTTACAATTATTTATATGTGTGTGTGTGTGAGGGAGAGAGTGTGGGGGTGTGTACATGAAGCAATACATGTGTAGAGGTCAGAGAACAACTTTTAGGACTCTGTTCTTTCCTACCTTATGGGACCTGGGGATTGAACTCAGGTTATCAGGTTTGGTGTCATATACCTTCACCTGCTTGCCATCTCACGGCCCCTCATTTGTTAACTTATCCCAAATAATCTGATGCACTTATCCTTTCCTAACCCCTACTTCTGTTTTTCAAATTATTTTATCATATATAATATATATGATATATATCATATATATATATATACACTATAAAATGTGTGCAGGTAAATGAGAATGCTGGTGTGTGCCACAGCGTGTGCATGTGCCACAGAGGAAGACATTTTCAGGAGTGAGCCTGTCCTGCCTTCTCCCATTGCCTTCAGGGACTGAATCCCGCTTACCCGGCTAGGGTGGCAAGCACTTGTACTGCTTAGCTTGCCCCACCCCCAAACCCCCTTTATGTGGCATTGTGATCCTGAGTATTTACTTCTCAGCCCCCTTTCAGCATACAAACGTGTTTGGATTCTATTGTATACAAATCTCAGGTCACTTCCATGGTGACTAATTAGAAAAAGAAAGGTACTGAAGATAAAAGACAAAACCAGTGGAGTACTGGAGAGATGACGGGAAGGTCAGAGAACAGCTGTGTCCCTGGACTCCCAGTTACTGTGCTGTCAGAACTCAGGGAGGGGACTGCACAGGCCTGTGCTTGGTTGAGCAGCCGTGGGAGATAGAAGCACAACCATGAAAACCCCACGATAATGATAATAATAGATAGAATATAGGACTCCTGGGTAAATCTAAATTTCAAGTGATTAAAAAAATTATTCGTATGTCACTTAAGGATAGAGATACAGTCTAGGAAATATTTTTTAGGCAATCATGTCTCATGTAAATGCCACAAAATATGCATTTGCAAAACGAGATGTTTTCCCGAAACTAGATGGTATGGCCAACAGAATGAGGCTGTATGACATATGTGATTGGCACCCTCTAGCATTAACTGAAGCATCATTACATGGTGTGTGTGTGTGTGTGTGTGTGTGTGTGTGTGTGTGTGTGTGTGTGTGTGTATGTGTGGTGTTTTCTCTAAATAGTGCAAGGGAAGCAAGGGAACTGCTAACAAGTCACCCACTGTTCTTCTGAAATTAAAGTTTCCCTATGCATTCCGTATGTTTGTCTGCTACACTTGCCAAGCCAACCTGGGACGTGAGGAGGGATGCTGAGTAGGTTAGCGTACAAAATTGAATTCTCTAGCACAGATGAAATGAGGATTCTTGTGCATATGATTTATTAGGGAAATAATTCATATACTGCTGAATTCATACTCTGATTAATGAAAAAGAGGAATGCATATTAACTGCAATACAAAGTAGAAAGCAATAATATTGGTGAGAGAAATAACAGAGCAGTTCTTTGGGGGATGCAGAAAATGGAGAACATACCAAGGGTATGTTCATTATGTTCTCCAAGGTAAAATCTAGAGAAATCATAGATGATACATTGTTTGTCCTCCAAATACGGACCTGTTTGTATCACTTATTTTGTTCCTCAATTAGCTATCTGGAAGCTATCTTTATTATCTTCTACCAATATCCCCACATCTGCTTTCTGAAGGAAATCATCCTGAATTAATTTTACTCCCTCAGGGCTCGATTCGCTGTTCTTGAAGGGAAACTATGTATTTGTGAAGTATTAGATAACAGTTCTTACAGCCAGAAAGTTCTATGCTAAAAAGTAACAACAATATAAAAACATCTGGCTTCCCTGAAGCTACAAATACAGATAGATTCAGTTGGCCAGCAACTCTCCAGTTTGGTTTCTTTTTCTAGCTGATCATAGATTTCCTTTCACACATAACTTTTGTTTTTTGTTTTTTGTTTTTTCCAGATAGGCGCCTTCTATTTAAACCTCGGAGGTGCGCCAGAGGGGCCAGCAGGTACAGGGAAGACCGAGACCACCAAAGACCTGGCTAAGGCCCTTGCAGTACAGTGTGTGGTGTTCAACTGCTCTGACGGGCTGGACTATCTGGCAATGGGAAAGGTAGGAATGTCAAGTTACAGGCTTACTGCTCGGTCTGCCTGGGCACACTGAGGCAAAGTCACGTGCTCATTAATATCACTGGGCTGTAGTTTCAGTGTTACTTGAACTTTGATTTTAGTGGTGATGACATTGGTAATATCCTTGGAGCTTTTTAAGCTTAACTTTTAATTTTGACTTAGAAGGTCAGATGTTTTTTGTTTGTTTGTTTTGCTTTGTTTACAAATGATGTCCTTTCTTAAGAGAATTCACCATTTACACCCTCCCCCCCCATATCCTTAGTTTTTTAAAGGGCTGGCTTCTTCAGGTGCTTGGGCTTGCTTTGATGAATTTAATCGAATTGAACTGGAAGTGTTATCAGTGGTGGCCCAGCAGATTCTCTGCATTCAGAGAGCCATTCAGCAGAAATTGGATGTGTTTGTTTTTGAAGGGACAGAACTTAAGCTCAATCCGAACTGTTTTGTAGCTATTACCATGAATCCTGGCTACGCAGGACGTTCTGAATTGCCAGACAACCTCAAGGTAATTTTTTTTGAGAGTTTAAGTTTGTTAATCAAAACTAATAGCACAATCCACTCAAACTGTTACAAACTCCTCCATCTATTTTGCCATTTCTTTCCCCCTTTTCCCTCTGGTACAAGGTAAGCCTCAAACTCTCATTTGTTTGGTGATGCAGAGGCTTGAGCTCAGGCATACTAAACAAGCACTCTACCACTGAGTTGCCTCCCAAGGTTGCTTTTATTTTTATTTTGAGATAGTCCTACTAAATTGCCTAGTCTGGCCTTGAACTTCAATCTCTTGAGTAGTCAAGATTGTGCATGTATGCCACCATGCCTAGCTTCTAAAGCGTTTTTAGAAATCCAAAACTACCAATTACATAAAAACATTTAGCTACTGCTGAAAAAATAGTTTATAAACAGATGTTGCATTTAAGGAATAAACTTGGCTATCAGCATCTTTTGATCCTGCTTCTGCTCAGCTTTAAAAATGGCTTCTTTTGCATAAGTAATATATTTGATTTATTATATGCCTCAGGTTCTTTTTAGAACGGTAGCTATGATGGTCCCAAACTACGCCCTCATAGCCGAAATCTCCCTCTACTCCTACGGGTTTTTGAATGCAAAGCCTCTGTCTGTGAAGATCGTAATGACCTACAGGCTTTGCTCGGAGCAGCTCTCCTCACAATTTCATTATGACTATGGAATGAGAGCAGTGAAAGCGGTTTTAGTGGCAGCTGGAAACTTAAAATTAAAATATCCCGATGAAAATGAGGACATATTGGTAAGTGTTAATTAAATATGTGCACTCTGAAAACCTTAGTGGAAATATGTCTTTAGTGAGATCAATCAGGAACCGCACACGGCAACTGAGAGAGTTGTTGCTCCAAGTCTTCTAGGTAAGGTGGAAATTGTACTTTTAGGTTATTTATCGTACTTTATATTAATACAGAGGCCTTTAGGTTTGATAACCATAGAGTTAATTTTTCATTATGGGGATGCTATGAGCAATATAAAATAAACTGACTTTGGCTAAGAATGCGTGTGTGTGTGTGTGTGTGTGTGTGTGTGAGCATATAAGTGCAGACAATTAAATTACATTGTCCTTTTTGTGATTTTAGCTTCTTCGATCAATTAAAGATGTAAATGAACCAAAGTTTCTATCACATGACATACCTTTATTTAATGGAATAACTAGTGACTTATTTCCTGGTATTAAACTTCCTGAAGCTGACTATAATGTAAGTGAATCCATGAGAATGACTTCCTCTGTACAATAAATTCAACTGACGGCTCAATTATTTACAAACCTTGACTAAACTGGGGTCCTTATTCTGTCTGGATCGTTTCATAAGGGGGAGTTCGGAGTCACTCCCTATTTTTCAAAAATTTTTGGAAGAGTTTGAGAAGTATTGATAATAGGTCTTTAAAGGTTTAGCAAAATCCACTGTAATTATTGTGACCATCAAAATACTCAAAATTCAAATAAAACTTGAAACAGAAAAAGTTTAAAAATAAAAAAGGTATTTGATATGATTTTATCTTAAATATGTTAAGGTTTGGTTTGTATCTTAATATAATGGTCCATTTTGTAAATTTTTTCATTCATACTTAAGAATATGTATTCTAGTGCTGTTGGTGAGAACGCTTGGGTCTGTTATTAGCTCCACTTGGACTGAAGTGGGACTCATTTGTTTCTTTATTGCTTTGGTGTCTGGATTGTCTGTGAATGTTGAGAGCCTTAGTGTTGCTGTCTGTCGCTAGGGGTCCGGTGCTGGGCGTCCAATTATAACTGCTTTGTCTTCATTGTCATTGCTGAAGACTTCGTTTGCCTTTTCAGTTTTTATTATTTTAGTTTACAGTTTTGGGTTAAAGTTTATTTTGTCTTTTTACTCTTTTACTATTGGTAAATATTTATATTTTTTTATAAATAAGTACAGCTACCTCTGCTTTCTTTTTATTTTTATTTTCACAGCATGTCTTTTCGTCCATTTGCTTTCGCTCTCTGGGTGTTCTATAAGAGGTTGCAAGCAGCAGATAATTTGGTCTTGTGTCTCATAGAGGGCAGAGAACAGCTTGCAGGAATCCGTTCTCAGGGGTGAGATGCAAGCTGTCAGGCTTGGTGGGTGGCTATGCTTTCACCTGCTCAGTCAGTCCAAATTAATTACTGATGTGTAAGGGGTAACTCAGGGTGTCTTGTTAATTGTTTTCTGTTTGTATGTCTGTTTTTTCTTGTTCCCTTTGTTGTCTGAAGGCTTCCTATAGTGCTGTGCTTTCCTAAGATTTACATAAACCGGATTTAGAGCTGGCTTTTTTTGTTTTGTTTTTTCTTTTTTCAGTTGGTAGCAACTTTAATTTACATTTACATGCTACACTTAAACTCTTATTTTCCCACATTTTATGTTTTTAGTATCACACTTTTTATCTTCTTATAATTTGTATCACTTAATTACATTTGACTTGTTTTGCCTTTAATAGTTTTGTCTTTTAATCTTTCTACTAGAGATAGAATTTGTTTACCCATTGCCATTATTGTGTTATAGTTTTTGGGATTGGGCAGTAAAGTTACTCTTTTGGTTTTGTTTTGTTGTTTTTTTTTTGTTTGTTTGTTTGTTCTGGAAGCAAGGAGTGAAACTATCTTTAATCACAAATGATATGATTTTGTATAGAAAATCTTGAATAACTTATATAATAATAATGACAAGAGATACACATAGGAGATACATAGGTTTTTTTGTTTTTCCGAGACAGGGTTTCTCTGTGTAGTTTTGGTGCCTGTCCTGGATCTCGCTCTGTAGACCAGGCTGGCCTCGAATTCACAGAGATCTGCCTGGCTCTGCCTCCCGAGTGCTGGGATTAAAGGTGTGCGCCGCCGCCGCCGCCGCCGCCGCCGCCGCCGCCGCCGCCACCACCACCCGGCCACAAGAGATCCACAGTTTAGCAAGGCTATAGGGTACACCATATAAAATCCAATCACATTTCTGTATGTTTATACTGAACAATCCAAATTGAAATTAAGAAAACAGTTTGTTTTCAATAACAACAAAAAGAATAAAATTCTTAAGAATTAATTTGGTAAAAAGTGCAAAATGTTCACTCTGAAATCTACAAAATTTCACTGAACAAAAGTAAACAAGCTTAGTGACATAGTGCATTTCCAGGATCCCAGCACGCAGCATCAAGGAGTATGAAGCAGGAGGTTATAAGTTCAAGGCCATTCTGAGCTACACCTCAAGATGAAGATAGGGGAGAGGAGCAAAAGGAGAAGGAAGGAAGGAAGGAAAGAAGGAAGGAAGGAAGGAAGGAAGGAGGGAGGGAGGGAGGGAGGGAGGGAGGAAGGAAGGAAGGAAGGAAGGAAGTAAGGAAAGAAGGAAGGAAGGAAGGAAGGAGAGGGAGGGAAGAAGGAAGGGGAGGAAGGGAAGAAGGAAGGGGAGGAAGGGAAGGGACAGGAAGCAAAACAAGACTTAAATAAATGGGTCACTATCTCATGTTCATAGATTGGGAAAATTAAAATGGTTAAGATGACAGCTTTCCACAAACTGATCCACAGCATCAATTCAGTCTCCACTAAAATCCCAGTTGGCTTTATAGGCATTTAGAAGGTCTTTCTAAAAGTCACACGTAACTGCCAGGCACTCAGTTTAAACAATCTTGAAAGACGAAGAAAAACCAGAGAGTGTGGATAAAGCTCACTGTAGAACACAGGCTTAGCATTAGCAAGACAGTGGGTTCAGACACAGAACCAAAAGGTGAACAAAAAAAGAAAAAAGGTAGGAGGATTCACACTTCAATTCCAAACATAATAAAATGGTATATGACTAAAATGGAGTGATGCTGACATATG
This sequence comes from Peromyscus leucopus, assembly GCF_004664715.2. Lineage (NCBI taxonomy): Eukaryota > Metazoa > Chordata > Mammalia > Rodentia > Cricetidae > Peromyscus > Peromyscus leucopus. The sequence continues at coordinate 113,876,296 of NC_051070.1, read as the reverse complement.
GATAGGCAAATATAACAACAGAAGAGAATTTGCAGAGAAAAAATGTCCATTCTTACTAATTTTTGACAAGGTATCAAGTCAACTCATTTGGGCTAGGGAATAATTTTTCCAAAAAATAGTACTGGTGCCACTAGATAGTCACATTGGAATTAATGAGTGGGCCCCTATCTCATATGTAAAACAATTTTTTTCTTTTATTGAAAATAGATTTCTAGCTGGGCAGCAGTGGTGCATGCCTTTAATCCCAGCACTTGGGAGGCAGAGGCAGGCAGATTTCTGTGAGTTCGAGGCCAGCCTGGTCTGCAGAGTGAATTTCAGTACTGACAGGACTGTTACACAGAGAAACCTTGTCTGGAAAAAAAAGGAAAATTGATTTCTTTTTCTCACATTATATACACTGAATATAGTTTCCTCTCCCTCTATTCCTCCCAGTTTCTCTCCTCCAATCTGGATCCACTCCCTTTCTTTCTCTCATGAGAAAACAGACTTCTAAGGGATAATTATAAAATAAAATATAATAAGATAAAAACAAAACTAAGACATCAGAGTTGGACAAGGCAAACAGAAGGAAAAGAGCCCATGAGAAGGCACAAGAATCAGAGACCCACTCGTTCACACACTCAGGAATCCCACAGAAACACTAAGCTGGAAGCCATAATATATACACAAAGGACCTGGTGCAGGCCCTGTGCATGCTGCCTCAGTCTCCCTGAGTTCTCATGAGCTTTGATAATGTTGGTTTAAATGGTCCCATCTCCTTGACATCCTCCAACCCCTCTGGCTCTTTCCACTTCCTCTATCATGGGGTTCCCTGTTCCCTGAGGGGAGGAACGTGATAGAGATGTCCCATTTAAGGCTGGGTATTCCAAGATCATTCACACTTTGCATAATGCCTGGCTGTGGGTCTCTGTATTTGTTTCTATTTGCTGCAGAAGGAAGCTTCTCTGATGATGGCTGAGTAAGACACTGATCTGTGAATATAGGGAGTATAGCAGAATGTCATTAGGAGTCTCTTTATTGCTATGGGAATTAGAACAGTAGTATTTGGTTTGACCCTAGGTCTCCTGGCTATCTAATCTCTGATTCTTGGTCACTCAAGCAGTGCTGGGTATGGGTTCCATCTCATGGAGTGGGCCTTCAGATATTGGTTGGCCACTCCCACAAGCTTTGTGTCACCGTTTCCCTAGTGTATCTTGCAGGCAGGATAACGTTGTAGATCAAAGGATTTGTGGCTGGCTTGGTGTCTGTTTCTCCTTTGGTAGCATACAGAGTGCCTTCCTGTACCAAAGATGCTAGAAGTAGGAGTGAAGGCTCTGTGTAGACACCAGCTCGACTTCTCTATATTCAATAAATTGTGTAGATGTCCTCAGCAAGGGATCTTGCTGTCAGTTTGTGGAGAATTACTTACAGTCTTGGCAACAGCCTGGGTTGTTTGGTTGCCATGGGACTGCTTTGGCCAACAACTCAATTAGATGAAACCCAGTCCTGATGCTGGAAGCTTCATTTGCCAGTTGGGACACTGTCTTCCCCATTATTTGGTAATTTCATTTAGATTACCTTCATATATGTATCTATTTTAGGAAGCTTCTATTATATTATGTTCCATACTACCTTTCAAATGCCCCTTAAGTTTAGCTGTCTCTCTTCATATTCCTTCTTCCCATCCCTCCTCCCCCTTCCCACTTGATCCTCCATTCCAGTCCGACCTCTTCAATTCTTACATATCTATTCTAGTTCCCTTTCCTAACAAGATCTAGCTGTCCCCCTTACTCTATTCCTACACTTTGTGGTTCTACAAATGGTCGCTTTGTTGTCTTTGACTTAACAGCTAATGTCCACATATAAGCAAGTGCATACCATATATGACTTTCTGGGTCTGGGATACCTCACTCGAGATGATTTTTCCAAGTTCCATCTATTTACCTGTGAATCTCATGATTCCATTTTTTTAAATGGCCGAGTAATACTCCATTGTGTAAATATACCACATTTTCTTTATCTATTCTTCTGCTGAAAGACATTTAGGTTGTTTCCCATGTCTGGCTATTATGACTAGATCAGCAATGAACATGGTTGAGCAAATGTTTCTATGGGAGGATGAACCATCCTTTGGGTAAATGCCCAATAGCTGGTTCTTGGGGTATACTTACTGTTAACAATGAGTTTCATTCTTCCACGTTTTTGTGTGCTATCCAACTGTAGTATAGGTCTTTTCCTCCAGCAGGACTTTAAAAGAGATTAGCTGTGTTTGCCCAGTGTCTTATTAGGGCCTCTATTGCTGCAATGAAATGCCATGACCAAAATCAACTTAGGGAGGAAAGAATTTCTTTCATTTACACTTCAATATCACAGTTCATCATTGAAGGCAGTCAGAACAGGAACTCAAACAGGGCAGGAACCTGAAGGCAGGAGCTGATGCAGAGGCTATGGAGGAGTGCTGCTTACTGGCTTACCTCTCATGGCTTGCTCAGCCTGCTTTCTTATAGAACCTAGGACCACCAGCCCAGGGATGGCACTACCCACAATGGGCTGGACCAGTGTCACTGGTCTGATCACTAGAAATAGTGGAGAGGGTGCCTGAACTGAACTGGCTTACCCCAGTGGTCAGATCGGTGAATACCCTAACTGTTATCACAGAGCTTTTCTCCAATGACTGATGCAGGCAGATGCAGAGATCCACAGCCAAACACCAGGCAGAGCTCTATGAGTCCGGTCGAAGTGAGAGAGGAGGGATTTTATGAGCAAGTGCATCAGGATCATGATGGGGAAACCTGCAGGGATGACCAAACCAAACTAGAGGGATCAATGGCTGTAGAGCCTGCATGGGACTGGACTAGGCCCTCTGCATGGCGAGACAATTGGGTAGCTTGATATGCTTGGGGGGCAGTAGAATCAGAATCCATCCCTTGTGCATGAGGGGGCTTTTTGGAGCTTACTACCTATGATGGGACACCTCCTGCAGACTTGAGGCAGGGGGAAGGGCTTGGATTGCCTCTACTGGATGTGCCTCCACATGGGAGATCTTGCCTTCTTGTATAGGGGAATGGGGGAGTGGGTAGGGAGAGTCTGGGGGGAGGGAGGAGGGAAGAGGGGGATCTTTGATTGGTGTGTAAAATGAATGAAAATTTTTTCTTAATAAAAAAAGAAAAAAAATGCCTACAGGCTTGCCTGCAGCCCAGTCTTATGGAGGCATTTTCTCAATTGAGGTTAGCATGCTCTCAGATGACTGTGTCTTATGTCAAGTTGAGTTGACAGAAAACTAGCCAGGACACCCAGGAAAGACTAAACCATTTCTGAACTTAAGTTCCTTCAGAATGATTTGCATCTACTGTACCTTATGGCTATTAAATTTTAAATGATTTTTTTAGCTTCTCTGTTTATTCCTAGTTGCTATGTGATATGAAGGATTATCTAGCATTTTCTTTTATGTCTTAACCAAAAATAGAATTTTGGCAGACACCATTAAAAAGAATTATTTTTATTTAACATATATCCAATGCTGGGATGTTGTGATCATTAATAACTTACATTGATATATTAAAGGCGTTTTAGTTTTATTTATTCTTTTTAATTTGAAAATATAAAACTTTCTAACATGATTTTTAATAACATTTCATAGAAACACATTCCACTTTTATTTCAGGAATTTTTGGAATGTGCATATGAAACCTGCCAAGTACATAATCTTCAGCCTGTTAAATTTTTTCTTGAAAAAATTATTCAGACATATGAAATGATGATTGTTCGACATGGGTAAGAGTATTGATTATCTGCTATAGTTTGATGTTATCTTAAATTAAACTAAAGAACCAAAAGAAGCAATAAACTTTTTATATTAGGAGGACTAGAGAACAAATAACTTCTCCTTTCTCAGTAGCTTATAGCAAAAAACACAGAACCAGGAATGGAGGTGCAGGCCTGTAACCCTAGCTTATGATCATCTGAGGCAGGAGGATCTTGAATTCCAGGCCAAACTGGCCTATATATGAAGATCCTGTCTCAGAAACTGGAGGAACACACTGTTGGGTAACAATTCTGAAATCCACTTGGACACATGATGGCCCCATATCCAGAGATGGATTTACTGTGAAACTAATGAAAGTTAAACTTCAGGATCTCTTCCTTGTAGGGAACCATCCAAGCAGCTGTAAATATTTTATGTACATAATTGATTATATAAGGTATTATTAAAGTAGATATGTAATTTTGTGTTCATAATATTATGTGTATTTTTCCTTTACAAGGTCTCTTTAATTGTGTAACCTTAAGGCTCTTTATAACATTTTGGATCTAACTCTGCTTGATTTTTGTTTCCTGAGAGGGACTTTCTCATCAGCTGTTTCCAAGGGACTAGACTTAACCTTTGAAAGGTCTTCCTATTTTTGTCTTCTTTCCTCAATATGCATGAAGAAACAAGAAAGAAAAAATGTTATTCATAGTGACTGAAAAATGATTCCAGCCATTTCCTGTTTACAGAAAGTTAGGGTCTAATAATTATGATTTTTGTAAAGTTAAAGAAAACAACTTTTTATTATACAAAATTTCAAACTTATACTAAAATGAGGGAATAGTAAATAATCCTCATGCATCCAGGGTTGAGTACTATATATGTTGTTAGAACAGAATCAGCAGGTAGAAATCAGTAGACATCTTCAGAAATTTAAGCAGCTTTTATGTGTTTTATCCTCCATCTGCCCTAAGTACAGTTTTAGTGTCATATTTCTCTAAATCCTTGTGGTAACCTTAACCCTGCCAGGCTTATAGATTCTATGCCTTTAGCCTGTTTTCATCAAGCCTTGTTCTCCTAAAATGATTATGGTAGCCCTCCTTACCCACAGTTTTTATTTCCATGGCTTTATTTAACCACAATCAACTAGCTGCAGTCTAAAAATACTAAAAGGACAATTTCACAATATGAGAGGGGGGGACTGTCATATAATCTTCTCAAAGAATATTATTGTAATTATTCTGTTTTATGACTAGCTACTGTTAGTCTCTTACTATGTCCAATTTATAAATTAACCTTTATAATAGTTATGAATATGCAGGAAAAAAACCATAGTATTGTATGCACTTCTATAGTACACATGGTTTTGGGTATCTACTGGTGGACTAGAAGATAACTTGTAGACAAATTTCTAAATGGCCTTATTAAATAAGAAACACGGAGCCAAATATGGGGGTGAAAGCCTTAGAGATCAGGGAAATAGTGATAGCCACCAACCTTACCTCTCCAGCTCTGCAGCTACCAAAAGGGGGCTACTTCCTGTCTAACCTGCTCCTTTATTGCCTTGCTATTCTGCCCTCTCATTGGCTCTTAGCCCAGCTACCTCACTTCCTTGTCACTGCCTGTCTGTACAGACCTCCAGGTCTCTATGGTTGGTACTGGGATTAAAGGCATGTGTCACCACGCTTGGCTGTTCCCTAGTGTGTCCTTGAGCACACAGAGACTCTGCCTGCCATGTGACCGGATTAGGGCCTGACTTTTGTGTTTACTGGCTTGCTATTTCCTCTGATCTCCAGGCAAACTTTATTAACATACAAATAAAATATCACCACATTTCAGCACAAATAAAATATCAGCACAATAACTTCCAAAGATTGGGAGACTTCTGTACTGAGAACCACATTAATCCTTCATAGATTTTAATAATGTGATAAAGTAGCTCTGTCCTTGATTTCATCCTTTATGTCATTCTGAGTTTTCATTGTTGAAAAGTGTTCGTAATTTTTTACCAATGTGCATGAGAATTCTCCAGGTCCCTGAATTCCTGAACTCCCTCTTTTCTCTTACACACCCACCTGCAGACAGACCTCCCTCACATCCTCTGTGCTATTATTTCTTGTTAAATCTAGCCACATCCTTCCATTGTTCCGAATAACACTGTATTTATTCACTACCCTTCCCCCCTTCACTAGGTGTGTTATCTGTCTTCCAAGTTATCTAAATGATTAAATTCATCAAATGTTTTACCATTGTATAACAGCAATTGTCAATCATTTATCCTCTGGAGACTTCATTTGCCATATATTTTGGTTTTCTTCTATTATGGCAAGAACATCCTCCCTAGGATGGGCTGATTACACTGTAGGAACAACCAGGGCCCAAATGTGAATGATTTACAGTGCAAAGGTGTATTTTTTCGTTCATACTGTACGTTCATGTATAGGTTATCGGGGAGACTCTGATTATCATAGTCATAAAGAGCAGCCACCACCTCACCATTGTGGATTACATTCTTGCTAGAGGGGTGACAGAGCTCTGTCAATTCCCTTGCTGGCAATTATCTACCTTGTGTGACTCATTGGTTGGAATTAGTCACCTCATGTTTCCAATGGAGTGGCAAGGAGGCCTGTGTGCCAGGAAGGGGTGGGGAAATCTTTGGCAAAGAGCACTGTGCCACTACAGCAACTGAAAGCTTTAGAAACACTTCTTCTCATGCCTTAGCTTTTATTTTAAGAGTATGTAAATACTATTTTTTTGTCATTTAGAGACTTTCTATTATAGCCTATTTTTTGATAGTGTTATGAACATGGAAAATTCAGTGTAGATTTGATCAGTGTAGAAGTGAAGTGTATTTTCATCTATCTGAGGAAACATTTTAGAGATTCAAAAATTATATATGGTGATTAACACAGAGTGACATTTTCTATCCTGGTATAAATAATTTAATTGGCCATATTTTACCATCTTGTTGTATAATTCTCTTTCATAGTTTTATGCTGGTAGGAGAGCCTTTTGCTGCTAAGACAAAAGTCCTGCACGTGCTGGCTGATACGTTAAGTCTTATGAATGAACGCAATTATGGAGAGGAAGAAAAGGTCATGTACAGGACTGTAAACCCCAAGTCGATTACTATGGGCCAGCTTTTTGGGCAGTTTGACCCAGTGTCTCATGAGGTAATCTACAAGATAACACTCTTGCCTCTGTCAGTGCATATTAAAGCAAGAATCTAGAAGTATCTCTATGTTTTTAACGATAAATCAAATTTATTTTATGAAGGAGGCTTTTCGGCTTTTCCTTTTTTCCTCAGTGGACTGATGGCATTGTGGCAAACACGTTTAGAGAATTTGCCTTAGCAGAAACCCCTGATCGGAAATGGGTTGTATTTGATGGTCCTATTGACACTTTGTGGATAGAGAGTATGAATACAGTCTTGGATGATAATAAAAAGGTAAGTCACTGTTATTTAAAGCAGAGCTTATTCAGACATAATTAAGCAATTCTAGGATTATATAATTAAGCTAAGGCGAGTAAAAATTGCATACATTTATAAATTTTCTTTTTAGTAAAGACTATGCTATAGTAAGTCTTTTTGTTTTTTAATAGAATGAAAGTGTATTATATTAAAGCTTCTGTGTTAACATAATAATTGTCTTAGTCACTGCTCTATTGCTGCAAAGAGATGCCGTGACCAAAGCAGCTCTTATAAAAGAAAGTGTTTGGCTGAGGGCTTGCTTAGAGTTTCAGAGGGCTAGTTCATTGTCATCATGACAGGGAGCATGGAGGCATGCAGGCAGGCACTGGAGCAGTAGCTGAGAGTTATATCATGATCCATAGGCAGAGAGAGAAACTCTGGGCTTGGCATGGAATTTTGAAACCTCAAAGCCCAAACCCAGTGACACACTTCTTCTAACAAGGCCACACATACGTCCTAATCCTTTCAAATAATGCCACTCTCTGATGACCCAGCATTCAAATACATGAGCCTATGGAGGACATTCTTATCCAAGCCACCACAGTAATCTACCAAGAAATCAAGTTGGGCTGGAGAGATTGCTTAGCCATTAACAACACTGGCTACTCCTCAGGGAACCCGAGGACCCAGGATCTGTGTTCCATTGATTCCCAGCCCCCACATGGTGGCTCACAGTCATCTGTAGCTCAGTCCTTGGCACTGCACACATATGGTGCACAGATATACATTTGGGCAAAACACTCATACACATAAAAAAAACTAAGTTATTTCAATTTTATAATTTCACATAGAACTTTAATATCTTAGAAGAAAATGAAAGTCTCATTTTTTTTAAAGTTGAATACTTCAGTTTTTTTCTGTAAAATATTGCCCTGGGATATGAGCAATATATAAAGGAACTAGACAATGGAAGTCTTATAATATTTATTTTAATTGGGAGTAAATGGACATAAAATTCTAAAATTAGATGCTATGATTTTAATGTATTTGTACACTTTCATAACTGTTACCAAAATAAAGATGCATAAAATTCTCTGCACCTGAAGGGTCATTCCTGCACATTCGAAGTCAGCCCATTTTCTAGAGATCACCCCTTAATCAATAATAATTGGTTTTAGTGGGTCTTGCACATCTGACAGTGGGCTCATGCTCTTCAGTGCTTTCCTGTTTCCATCCATGTACATGAGGGATTTGTGTTGTTGTGTTCGACTTTGCTCCTTATTCTTTTCATATCTGTATGAGTATTCTCCTATCTGTGTGTATCTCAGTTTATTCCCATACTTGTTATGTGGCATTGGAGACTGAATCCTGGGGCCTTGCATATGTTAAACAAGCACTCCACCAATAGGTCATTTTCCCCTGCCCAATTGATTTCCATACATATATGAAATGAATGTCCTACTAAGTAGTAAATTCATTTAATTAATACTCAAATTTATGGCCAAGTACCTTATCATTGTTGGTCGTTATTTTTTTCCTTATTTTTACTCAGTAATATTGATTGTGCTGAAAGTAAAAAGTAAACTGACAAGTACTGATGCTTCAGAAAGCAGGAACTAACCAGTAGAATGAAATATAAGAATTTCAACTCAATCGTAAGGGTGCTCTCACATTAGATGGAAGGGAGGATGGCCAGGAAGTTTGGATATTCAGAGTTGATGGTGAAAATGAAAAACAAGCCTTATGACAACTTGTCTTCGTCAAGTGGTAAATCTTGGTTCTTTGCAGATGTAAGAAGCAATGAAACAGTTTTAGTTAGCCGTAGTGGAAGCTGGGAAGCACATCTGCTTAGCAGTGCTTCTCAACCAGTGGGTCATGACCCCTTTGGAGTCACATATCAGATATCCTGCATATCAGATATTTACATTACGATTCATAACAGTAGCAAAATTACAGTTATGAAGTAGCAATGAAGTATTTTATGGTTGGGGCCTGGTAGGTGATAGCAAGGCAGGTGTTGCCAGATGTCTGACTTGCACTTGATGGTGAAGTCTAAGAAGTTGGTAGATGTCTAAGAGGTTGGTAGACAACACAGTAGAGTAGAGTGAATGATGATGTTATCCTAACTTGGTAGCAAGTAGAGGAGTGTTTACTGATATACATTTAAAACGTATTCTAGACAAGTTCTCTCAAGTAGAACTTTTCCTACAGTTCTAGAAACATCTGCACTGTTAAGGTATCCATCAATCAGTCACATATGGCTTGTTAATGTGTCATTTGCAGAATGGCTTAGTAGAGCTGGAGAAATGACCTTGGGGTGGGGAGAGAGCCCAAAAGTAGAGTGCCTGCCTAGCATGCATAAGGCCCTCACTTCCTCTTTGGCACCAAGAAAATCAGTGCTAAAGAACTGAACTTTAAACTTCATTTAATTTTACATTGGTCACTTAAATACAAATAGCTCCGCATGGCCAGTAGCTACCATATTACACAATGCAACTCTTTGCCATTCTATTTTATACCTAAGGAGCTGAATCCAGAAGTGTTAGAGGCTTCACTGTTGACATATGACTAGACAAGGTAAACTTGAGTCTAGAATGGTGATTGTAGGAGCGAAGAGGAAACCAAGAGAAAAGTAGATGTGGGAAAGACTTTGCAGTGAAATTAATTTGATATATGAATAGTTGATAATAACAGTTACTAATACTATTAAAATTTAATAATCTCAAAGCCATGGAGATTGAGATAAGGTAGCTTTAATAATAATGGGAAAGTTGAGAATTGAGAGAAATGATGAATTCAAGTTTTGAACATATATGATAAAAGAGGGAGTGTTTTAGATTAAAGAAGATAAGGAGACATCATAAACACAGGACTAGACTAGAGTTTTTTCTGCTTCCTGCCATATTCATGTCTTTATATGGTAGCATGTGCTTTATCTATAAACAGATTACTTCTACCCAAATTTTAAAATATGTGAAAAATATTTCCCCTTAGCTTTGCCTTATGAGTGGAGAAATCATTCAAATGTCTCCGCAGATGAGCCTCATCTTTGAAACAATGGACCTTTCACAGGCTTCCGTGAGTTCTTGATATAATAGTATTTTGTTATTTGTTTGTTTATTCATTAATTAAAATATTTTCTTTTGTGTCCTAAAATGGGTTTAACACCGAGGGTATACAAATGAATAAGACTCAATGTATGTTTTAAAAGAATGAGAAGCATGCTAATAAATAATCTCAACACATAGTTACACATAAGTACTCTAAGAGTATGGAGGGAACTGAGTATCCATGGGGGTAATGAGGAGAGAAAGACCTTAGAAGATGTTTGTGTTTAACCTAGTTTTGCAGGAGAGTCAAGACTTCTTCAAAGAGATTAGCTAGGATTGGGCATTTCAAATTATGACTGGATGATGTACAAACATGAAGAGGTATAGGATGTCTAAGGACCTGACTGAATGGGGAACATCTAGTGTGTGTTAGACTGTAAAAACAGGCAGACCCTGATCATGAATGGACTTTGAAGTGCTAGCTGATAATTGTCAGATAAAAGAAAATCTTTTTTTCTCCAGCCTGCTACTGTGAGTCGTTGTGGTATGATTTATTTGGAACCTTCACAGTTAGGATGGGAACCCCTTGTGGCTTCATGGTTGAATTCATTGAGAGAGCCTCTAAGTGAACCAGAATATCAAATTCTGCTGAATGAACTTTTCAGATGGCTGGTACCACCTTCTTTAGCATTTCGTAAGAAAAAATGCAAGGTAACAGCACTATAATTCTCTGACTTAACTGATTTCTGAAGATTCTGTCCAACTTAACTAAATCTACAGTCACTGTGCTAGAATGACTAACTAAAGCCAGTTTTTCTTTACCTTTCTTTTATTTATTTATTTTTTTTATGTTGGCCTTGAACTTACTATATAACTGGGAATGACCTTGAACTTCTGATCCTCCTGCCTTTGCCTCCCAAATTCTGAGATTACAAGCATGTCCCTTCCATGCCCAGCCTTCTTTGATTTTATATTGCTTAAATTGCAAATAACTTAAAAGATTAAATTTACTTTAACTAGAATACTTATATCAAGTCATAGTTTCTAGACCTTTAAAAATCCCTATATTTTAAAAAATATTTTAGGTGCTAGAGAGATGGCTCAGTGGTTAAGAATACATACTGCTCTTGTAGAGGACCCACATTCAGTTCCCAGCTCCCATGTTGAGTAGCTCATAACTGTCTATAGCTCCAACTCCAGGATCTCTGATGCCCACCTACACTCAGATGCACATGTGTACACACACACACACACACACACACACACACACACACACACACAGAGAGAGAGAGAGAGAGAGAGAGGAGAGAGAGAGAGAGAGAGAGAGAGAGAGAGAGAGAGAGGAGAGACATTCACACACTTTAATAAAAATAGATTTTAAAATATTGTAAATATGTGTCTTTTTAAACTCACATGAGTGTTTAGCATTTTGTGAAGATTCTTTATGCTGTGCTATTTTCCTGAGGCTGTCATAACAAATTACTACAAATGTGGTTTCCTGAAGAACGGAACTTTACTTTCTCAGGTTCCGGAGGTTAGAGGTTGACATCAAGATGTTGGCAGAGCTGTGCTTCCCTGGAAATGCTAAGGGAGAATCTTTCCTTATCTTCCAGATTCCGGTGGCTCCAGTTCTGTAGCTCACGGCTGCATAACTCCAGTCCCTTCTTCCAGCCTCACACGGCCTTTTCTCTGTGGCACTTGGGGTCTTAGATTTCATGCCTATTGAATAGTTCATAATGATGTCCTCATCTCCAGATTTTTAGTTACATCTTCAAAGATCTTTTACCATAAATTCTTGGGATCATAATATAGAAGACCACCATTCAGTGACAATGCACATATATCATTAATATATTGATACCGGAAGAAACTCAATGGCTTCCCATCCTAAAATACGATTTTAGGAAGAGAAAAAAATATGGTATTAAAAGAAAAGCACTAGACAATTCTACATTGCAAAGATTATTTATGGTGACTTCATATGGAAAATCAAAGTTGTTAGCAATTTCTCAGTTTTAAATCCCTACTACTGTAAAAAATAAATAAAAACAAAATAAGCTCCATCTTTCAGATAGTGAGTGATGGGGTTTCTTTTCATAGTTGTCATGTTTTCTGTGTTGGCTCATCTCCTCCTTAGTAATCTTTGTGTCTGTCTTCGCTCCAGCCGTTTCCATACCTCAGCCTTCCCTGGAGAGTGTGGCCTCAGATCTGACTTCTCTCCTGTCTGGATCATTCCAGTAGCACTGCTCTGGTGCAGTCCACATTTTACAGTTAGAACAGATTCTAAACGCCCACTCATCCTGTTTATTCCCCACTTAAAAGTCCTTAAAAGGAGCCTTCGTCCTATGATGACCTTTAACAAAGCCCATATGACTCTCAGAGTCTGATTCTTGTCTGCTCCTGAAGCATAATTTTTTTGTCATCCCGCCTTTATATCCTGTAAGTTCACCTTAGTAGTCCGTATCTGCCTGTATTTGTTATATAATTTTACTATCTTAAATATCCTGCCCTCCTCTCCTCTGTTTACCTAACTTCTATTTTCCTTGAAAATTCAGTTCACCTTCTTCTTTCCTGGGAGGAAGGCCCTTTGTTATTTATCCTTCTCCAGTTTCCCTGAAAGCAATTTCTGGGCCTATTCCTCCCCAAGTACTCTAGCGCCGTCTCTCTCTTCTGAGATTGCCTCCTTTATAGAATTATCTCACTATATTATATTTGCCTGTTTTATTTTAGTGTGGCTCCTTTCCAGGGATTGTGTCTCTTATTTCCACATCTCCCAGCTTGCTCCATGGTTATAAATATAATATGTCTTTCATAAACATAGAATAAATAACTTAATGAATGGCTATAAGAGACTCCATTCAGCTATCCTTAGAATATTGTTTATTCTTTGTATAATACCTAATTTCCATTTGTCATGGGATTTAGAATAAGAATACATTGTGCAAAGTTTGTCATATGATAAGCCAAACTAAAACCTTTTGAGACATGGTTTTATTGTGCCTACAGTTTATTTTCTGTAAGTTTAAATGTTAAAAGAACATATCAATAATGTACATGCTCTTACCATTTTTATAAAACGAAATGTTTACTTACATTTCTTCTCCAAATAAGATGGAAAATTTCAAAAGCATTTTATTATTTTCCCTTTGCAGGAACTGATTCCTACAAGTAACATCAATGCAGTTGTCTCTCTCACACGCCTCTTTGAGATACTCCTCTGTAATGTGCTGGAAAATGAACCCACTACCAAGCACACTCGTGTTTGGATTATGGTTGGTTTTATATTTAAGGTGGTTTTAAGTTAAAAAAATAAAATGTGGTAATAGAAAATAAGATTTGTATTCAGAAAGACCTTTTAAGATCCAGAGCAGTTTTTTGATGATCACTGAATAATAGCTGAGGACACTAAGTTAGCCTGACCTGGCATTCATATTCTAAAAACAATCTAAAGAAAATAAAATATATCAGAATGAACTCAAACTGTGCTATTCTTAATGAAGCACCATATGTTAATAGTCCCTTGATGGGTGGTGCAGTGTTAAACTCACTCGCTTTACATTAGCTGATTTTGTTTGTCTTAGTGCTAAGCAGGCCTAGAGGCAGCACAGAAACTGGCTGTGAAAGACTGGGATGGGTGGATACAGGCAGAATCAGTGGAGGACTTGGGGAGACATTAGTAGTAGTCCTTGCTAGCCAGTGTCTAGAGTTCAAAGAAGATCAGAGACTACAGCAATTGTGAACAGAAGTTACCAAAGGGAAACAAAAGAAGAAAACTAAACATCTTTGTTCCCTGCCTACACCTTTCTCCAGTCTACCGCCTTGTTCTTAATGCACTCTACCCTCCCCTTGTCTTTATGTGGCGGCAGCATTTCCCTCTCATGGTTTTTCCTCCACCTTGTTGCAAAACAAAACAAAACAAACAAACAAAAAACAAAACCAACCAACCAACCAACCAAACAAACAAACAAAAAACTACCTCTTAGGCAAGCGAGGTTGCTCAGTAGGTAAAAGCACTTGCTGCCAAGTCTGACAAGTTTAATCTCTGGGAGTCACGTGAGTGGAAAGTCGAGAGTCAGCTCCCATCAGTTTCCTCTGCCCTCCACACATGTGCTCCTTGACACACACACACACACACACACACACACACACACACACACACACACACACACACACAAATAAATAAATGAAATGTAATACAAGCCTTCCCTCGCATCTTCCATCCCTTCACAAATGTGTTGTGTGACATTTGTTTACCTGTCTTGTCTATGTTTGGAGTTGTCTTTTCAGGACTATCTGTTCACATTCTTCCACAGCTATTATTATTAGCTTTCATAAAATTATCCCAGGAATAGTCCATCTATCTATAATTTTGTGCATTTCCAGAAAACTTTTGTTCTCTTGATACACCCAAACTCCTAATTTATCACATGGTTCAGAATACTTCATAAGTATTGATTGATAGATATGTAGATTGATTCCTGATTGAAAATTTGAGGGCAATGTTTTCATTTAGCCAGATTAGGCATGGACATAGAATGAAATTCAAAAGTCAAAAGCATATTTTCTGTTTATACCAGTCTTTCAGCCACCCTCAAGGCAACTATTGTTGGTGCCCCTCATAGCCCTGTAAAAGTAATATATATATATTACTCTTTCCTGTGTGTATTTTATATGTCAATATTTACTAATTATATTTACAAACTATATTTACTCATTTGCATCTCAATTGCAATATGTCTTGATTTTTCCATGTCAGTGTTAACAGAGTTACATCATTTTCACCGCTGTGTATCCATCAGCATGTGGGACATCCTGTAAATAACCAGACTTCCAGTTGAAGAAAGAGAGATGTAACAAATATTTGTATACATATATCATTTTCACTGGTAGGAATATATGTGAGGATGAATTGAATAGATGTCCCTAGGTCATTTGATGTAGGCACTTAAGTCTTTGATCACTCCTGCGGAAGAAATGATTCTTTATATGGTTTCCCTGTACTAAGTTCTACTTTGTTTATTTGCATGGCCTTTCCCAGTAATCAGGCCTTAAGATATTAAATTATAGTTATTCCTTGTAAATGTTATTTAAAAACAGTCACTCTGGTTAACTTTTTCCCCAACAGGCCTGCTTTATATTCTCTTTGATTTGGTCCATTGGAGCAAGTTGTGATACAAACGGCCGCCTTGCTTTTGATAATTTCTTACGATTGATTGTGACAGGGAAAGATGAAGAAGAACCAATGCCCAACTCTGTGGGCAAATGGGAATGCCCATTTGATGAAAAAGGCCTGGTCTATGACTACATGTATGAGGTATGACCTAAAGCGCATGTGAAGACAACATGTGAAACACAAAGCCCTGGGGCAGCGGGCACGACGCCCGAGTTTTCATCTGAGTGATGACTGCCGCACTGAGACACTGTGTCCCTCCTTTCTCCTGTAGACTTGTTCTAGTCACAGCTTATGATGTCACATGCAACTTTAACTTGCTTTTCCACTCTGTGAAAGAATTCTTTTTTTTTTTTGGTTTTTTTTTTTTTTGGTTTTTCGAGACGGGGTTTCTCTGTGTAGCTTTGCCCCTTTCCTGGAACTCACTTGGTAGCCCAGGCTGGCCTCGAACTCACAGAGATCCGCCTGCCTCTGCCTCCCGAGTGCTGGGATTAAAGGTGTGTGCCACCACCACCCAGCTCTGTGAAAGAATTCTTTTTTTTTTTTTTTTTTTTTTTTGTTTTTCGAGACAGGGTTTCTCTGTGTAGCTTTGCGCCTTTCCTGGGACTCACTTGGTAGTCCAGGCTGGCCTCGAACTCACAGAGATCCGCCTGGCTCTGCCTTTCGAGTGCTGGGATTAAAGGCGTGCGCCACCAACGCCCGGCGAAAGAATTCTTAATAGCCTTCTTTAAAACAGAAAATATTTAATCCATCATCTCATTCATGCAAATTTTATTTTACAACCATGAGATCTAATTAGAGCCTTGGTTATAATTTTACCTATTTATAGAAATCTAGAAAGAGACAGGACTCAAACCCAACTATCGGTGGAAAATGAATTCCTTCACACAAATCATATAAACATGGAATTTAAGAATATGACCAAAGACAGTTTTATCTTTATTAGTCATACAGGAAGTCAGTGAAATAATATCTAAAAGTGAATAATCAAGAGACAATAGTATAAGCATGTTTTCTAAAAACTGAAAGTAAATATCAAAATATCCAATTTAAATAGGTAAAAGGAGTTGCTGTTGGGAAAGAGAAAATGGGAATTGAGAACTGTTCTTTTTTAAATCTTTTTGTTTGTTTTTGTTTTGTTTTTCAAGACAAGGTTTCTCTGTGTAGCTCTGACTGTCCTAGAACTCACTTTGTAGACCAGGCTGGCCTTGAACTCAGGGATCTGCCTGCCTCTGTCTCCCAAGTTCTGGGACTAAAGGTATGCATCACCACATCCAGCATCTTTTTCTTAACCTAATAAAACTTTTAACTCCAAAATACATGTCTATATAACTTTAATATGACTCTAAGAGTTTTAAAAAAATTAATTGTGAGCTAGTGAAATGACCATTAGTGAAAACACTTGGCCCACAAACTTGAATCCCTGAGTTCTGCCATGTGTGTCCCACAGTGGAAGGAGAGGGCAGGTTCCCAAACGCTGTCCACTGACCTCCATAGGCTTGCTGTGGCACCTGTTTGCCTAATGGAATACAGCAAACAATTCGTAGCACCAGCTAAGCACTGGAGCGGGTCCTAGACTCTGGCTACTTGGCCAGGAATTAACTCTTATTATTCGATAGTAGGCAACCTAGGGATCTGCCAGGAAAAGGGAAGAGGAATCAGGAGAAGAGAATAATGGTTGAGGCTGGTACTGACTGGAAGACATCAGGACAGCAGCATGTTCAGCCAGTGGTTCAAAAGAATTTCAAGACTTTTTTGTTTTGTTTTTGTTTTTTTTTCAAGGTAAGTTTTCTCAGTGTAGCCCTGTCCATCCTGGACCAGGCTGGCCTTGAACTCGGAGAGATTCACCTGCCTATGTCTCTAGAGTGCTGGAATTAGAGGCATGCCCCACCACCACTCAGCATGAATTAAAAGACTTTAATAGTACAGCTCTGCTGATTATCTTGGCTGAGCATCAGCCTAGGCCAAAAAGACAAAATAGCAAACAAATACAGAGGTCCCAAATGATGTTTTATTTCTAGTTAGATTATAGCTCATTTACTTTAAGACCTGAAAGATACGAAACCAAAATCTAACAAATTGCAACTTAAGTTACACTAGAATACTTTGAAATAAATACTCAGCATATGCAAAAAGGCATATTAAAGGCATTTAGAGAAGATTAGATATTAAGAGGACATAAATTCATCTGGACATGGTGGTGTACACCTTTAGTCTCAGCACTCAGGAGGCAGAGGCAGGCGGCTCTGTGTGAGTTCAAGCCCAGCCTGGTCTACATAGTGAGCTTCAGGACAGCCATGGCTACAGCTATCTCAAAAAATAAAGGACATAAATTTTAGATACATTGAGTTTATGATGAAGTGATGTTTACATTCTTTGGATTATCATTAAAAATTACTTGTATTAATTAAGTGGTAGATTCATGGATGTTTACTTATTAATCTGCATTATTACTAAAAATGTTACTTACATTTTATAGAATTATTATAATATTACATTACAAATGGGGAAAAGGCTAAAGTTTTTAATTTTGAGAGGTGTCCTTTAGAATATTTAAAAATGTTCATGTGTATGGGTGTTTTACCTGCATGTATGTATGTGCGCTAAGTGCATGTTTGGTGCCTAGAGAAGTCAGAAGAAGGCATCAGATCTCCTGGACCTGGAGTTACAGTTGCGAGCTGACATGTGAGTGCTGGAAACTGAACCTGGGTCCTCTGGAAGAACAGCCAGTGCTCCTGCGCACTGAGCCGTCCCTCCCTGATTTAGAATTCTTTTTTTTTTTCTGATTTAGAATTCTTAATAACACTTACTTTTCAAAAAAGACAGTAAGTCCCTTTTCCAGTGCTAGTCATCCAGGAATGGAGGCTCTGGCTGTGAGTGTTAACAGACTCTTGATGTTATCTCAGTTCAGATCCATTTGTCTTTATTCTTCTGTAAACGGCATGCTTCTGTTCTTTACCCATCTTTCAACTGAGTTAACTTTTCCTTGTCAATAGGTAAAATGTCATTGTGTTACAGTTGTTATGTTTTATCTAAGGGCTCAAATTTTAAGAAGCAAATGTTGTAAGTATTGAACAGATTCTTTCAGATGTAGCAAGTACATAGTTATAATTTTTTAAAACATATTCTCTTACAGTTAAAAAACCGGGGTCGCTGGCTCCACTGGAATGAATTAATTAAAAGTTCTAGTTTAGAAGACAAACGTACCAAGATTCAAGACATCATAGTCCCCACGATGGACACAATAAGATATACTTTCCTAATGGATTTGAGTATTACCTATGGAAAGTAAGAAACTCTACTGTAAACATGAATTCTAAATGTAACAGTTCCATTCTAATAAAACAGTAGCATTTTTTAAAGTAAGCTTTAAGGTCATTGAGTTTCAGGCAACTGAGACTGTGGCTGGGAGCTAGTTAACCTATTCTAAATGATAGCTACCGTTATTGGAAAACCTAGAATTCAGAATTTCTTATTGCTCACTCCAAAGTTTTAACGGAACCATAGTTGTTACTACTGAAAAACTATAGATTCTGGGGTGGGGAGATGGCTCAGTTAGTAAAGTTTTACTTCCTAAGCACGCGGAGCAGACTCCATCTAAAAGCAATGGGCATGATGGTGCACACTTGTGATCACAGCCATGGCAAGATGGGAGACAGAGATGGGCAGAACCCTAAAAGCACATGGGCCAGCTAGCCTAGCCTTCTTGGCCAAGTTCCAGGCCAGTGGGGGACCCTGTCTCAAACAAAAGGTGGGAAGTACCTGGGAAAACTACCATGGTCGTCTCTGAACTCCATACATGTGTTGTGCCTGTGCATGTCTGCACATACATATGCACTCATACAACCCACCACCCCTCCACAAGTCTATGCATTTTACATACAGGTTCAGTGTCTCCAGACTAGTAGGGCAGTAACCTTTTGGAGAATGCTCCTATCTCTGCTTCTCATCTCACAGTAGGAATGCTGGGGTTGCAGACACCAGCTCCCAGGTCCCTTGTCACATGCGTTCCAGGGATCCAAACTTAGGTCATCAGGCTTGCAAGGCAAGTGCTTTTACCTGCTGAGCCACTTCCTTGGTCCTACCTTTACTGGGATTTCACGAACAACTTTACGCATGTGGGGTTTTAGATAGAAATGACTTAACTACTATTTAAAGTTTTTTACTTATTTGAGTTTCTTTCCATAAAAATGCTTACCTACTTTCTTCCATTTTGAATTATGTTATTCATTATTTTCAT
The DNA here is from genome assembly GCF_004664715.2 of Peromyscus leucopus. Lineage (NCBI taxonomy): Eukaryota > Metazoa > Chordata > Mammalia > Rodentia > Cricetidae > Peromyscus > Peromyscus leucopus. The sequence continues at coordinate 113,856,697 of NC_051070.1, read as the reverse complement.
AAAGGCCACTGCTTTTTGTGGGTCCAACTGGTACAGGAAAGTCAGTGTATGTGAAGGATAAGCTAATGAACCACTTGGAAAAAGACAAGTACTTCCCTTTCTATGTCAATTTCTCCGCACGGACCAGTGCTAATCAGGTTCAGGTTAGTATAAAGCCAGAAACTTGGGCTTATAAGCATTATGCTTTATCTTATTTGATCAACATTAAAATATTTAGTTATATGTTAAACATGCAACTTTGTAAATCTGTGAATAAAAAGATAACGCTTTTGCATCAGCCCTTTATTAAGATTTGTCACTAATTGTGACTTGAGAAGCAACAATTGACTTACCTGGAGAATAAAGTGTAAGAAACGCTCATGTGTGTGCATACAAGAGTAGTGGGTAGGCACAGGAGAATATCCAGTTGTTTCCTGTACTCTGCTGCATGACTTTTAAGCACATTTGCTACTCACTTGATTGGTCCAACCATGATATATTGCATGACCTTCTTTTGCCCCTAAATATAACAAGCTGAAGCTATTTCATGAAGCTTCTTGTAATTGCCACATTTAGCATCTGTTCCTAAATTTGTGCCTACTTATTCTCCCCAACCCTATTTCTGTTGTTTTCAGCCAAGAGATTTGCCTTCATTTCAAAGTCATGCAAAGTTAGAATACTGTAAAATTTTTAAATAAAACAATCTTGGTATTCAGTTTTACAATGTACAAGCAAGTTTAAAAATTACCAGAAATATTTTAAAAGCATACACATTTATGTTGACCTTAAAAATCCAACAAAGGTTGGAAAAATTAATGCTTTTAATTAAAGGGATATCCAGTGTGAAAAGTATTATAGAATTATACATGTATATATGTAATGCAAGCTTGACATGTAAACACCTGTTATAAATCTAAGTGCAAGGGAGAGCTACAACAGATGTTATCTGTGATGTCAAGTTTAAAGTTTAGTATCATTTTAAGTAAGAATAGCTCAGAGTAATTACACACCTAACATTGTTTCCTCTCAAAGATTGTTCGGTCCTTTTTTCTGATGTTAATTTTTTATGTTAAGTTATTGACTAATTAACAAGTGGTAGCTGCTACTGGTTATCCATGGATACTGGCTACATAGATCTTAATATTGACTTAATCAATGATGATAATAGTAAATTTGTAATATTTTCATAGGTAAATATACCTTTTCTTTTAAATTTTTAGAACATCATTATGTCTAGATTGGACAAAAGACGCAAAGGAGTATTTGGACCACCTATGGGAAAGACATGTATAGTGTTTATAGATGACATGAATATGCCTTCACTGGAGAAATATGGAGCTCAGCCTCCTATCGAGTTATTACGACAGTTTTTTGATTGTGGACATTGGTAAATAATTCAATTGAAGTCTTTTTTTTCTTTTTATTTATTCTTCTGTCATACAGTACATCCCTACCACAGCCTCCCCTCCCTCCACTCCTCTCAGCTCCCCCACCTCCATCTCCCCTCTTCTCCAGATCCACTCCTCCTCTGTTTCCCTTCAAAAAAGAGTAGGTGGCCTCCCAGGGATATCAATCAAACATGGCATAACAAGATGCAATAAGACTAGGCACAAATCCTCATATCAAGGCTGGATGAGGCAAAGTAGGAGGAAAAGGGTCCCAAGAGCAAGCAAAAGAGTCACACACACACATACACACACACACACACACACACACACACACACACACACACACACACACACACAATCCTCCTGTTAAGAGTTCCACAAAAAAACCCAAGCTACCAATATATGCAGAGGACCTAGTGCAGACCCATGCAGGCTCTGTGATTAACACTCTAGTCTCTGTGAACTCCTATGAGCCCTGCTTAGTTGATTCTGTGGACCTGTTCTCCTGGTGTCCTCAATTCCTCTGGCTCCTACAACCCTTCCTCCCCCTCTTCCACAGTGTTCCCCGAACTCTGCCTAATGTCTGGCTGTGGGTCTCTGCATCTGCTCCCATCAGCTGCCAGAGGAAGCCTCTATGATGATGATTGGGCTAGGCTCTGATCTATGAGTACAGCAGAATATCATTAGGAATCATTTCATTGACTCTTTTTTTTTTTTTTCTTTTTTGCCAGTTGTATTTGGTTCTATCCTAGGACTCTGGGCTATTCAGCTTCAAGTTCCTGATCCAGGCAGTGTCGGTCATGGGCTCCCTCTTGTGGTCCAGGCCTCAAATTAGACCTCAGCACTTCAGGCAGGACAGGTTGTGGGTCAAAGGTTTTGTGGCTGGGTTAGTGTTCCAGTCCTACCACTGGAAGGCTTGCCTGGTTACTGAAGATGGCTGGTTTCCGCTCTTTATCCTCCCTTACTAGGAGTCCTCACTAGGGTCACTCTCATAGCTTCTAATATGTTTCCACTGCACTAGGTTTCTACAGCGCTCATTAAATGCCCCCCAGTTCCAGTCATCTCTTCCTCCATCCCTCCCTTCTCCACCATCCCTTCTGTTCCCACACCTACCCCCAGTAATAATCTATTCTATTTCCTCTTCCCAGGAAGATTCATATGTCCTCCTTAGAACTTCTCTTGTTACTTCGTCTCTCTGGGTCTGTGGATTGTATTGGGATTATCCTTTACTAACACCTAATATCCATGTTGAAGTGAGCACATATCATGTTCTTCTTTCTGGGTCTGGTTGCCTTGCTCAGGGTGTTGTTTTTTTCCCCCTAGTTCCATCCATTTGCCTGCAAATTTCACGAAGTCATTTTTTTAAACAGCTGGGCAATATACTCCATTGTGTAAATGTACCACATTTTCTTTATTCATTCTTTGGTTGAGGGACATCAACATTGTTTCCAGGTTCTCGATACTATGAATAAAGCCACTATGAAGATAGTTGAGCAAGTGTCCTTGTGGTAGGATGGAGCATCCTTTGGGTGTATGCCCAGGATTGGAATAACTGGGTCTTGAGGTAGATTGATCCCCAATTTTCAGAGGAACTGCCTTATTGATTTCTGTAGTGGCTGTACAAGTTAGCACTCTCACCAGCAGTGAAGAAGTGTTCCCCTTACTCCACATCCTTGCCAGCATGAGCTGTCATTTGTGTTATTTATCTTAGTCATTCTGACAGGTGTAAGATGGAATCTCAAAATAGTTTTGATTTGCATTTAAGTGTTTTTCGACCAATTGAGATTCCTCTATTGATAATTCTGTGTTTCAATCTGTACCACATCTTTTAATTATTTGGTTTGTTGATATCTAGTTTCTTGATTTCTTTACATAGTTTGGATATTAGCCCTTTATTGAATGTGGAGTTGGTGGAAATCTTTTCCTGTTCTGTAGGCTGCTATTTTGTCCTATTGACTGTGTCCTTTCCTCTATAAAGGCTTTTCAGTTTCATGAGGTCCCATAATGCTGATCTTAGTCCCTGTGCTACTGGTGTTCTGTTCAGGAAGTTGTCTCCTGTGCCAGTGCGCTCAAGTCTATTCCCCAATTTCTCTTCTATCAGGTTCAGTGTGTCTGGTTTTAGGTCGAAGTCTTTGATCCATTTGGACTTGGGTTTTGTGCAGGGTGATAAATATGGATCTATTTGCATTCTTTTACATGTTAACATCCAGTTAGACCAGCACCATTTGTTAAAGATATTTTCTTTTTCCCATTGTCTATTCTGGCTTCTTTATTTAAAAAACAAAACAAAACAAAAAACAAAACAAAAAACCCAAGTGTATGGCATTTATAGACTGTCTCCTTTCACGTAGCAAGTGTTTCTTAGTGCTGAGTTAATATTCCTTTATATAGATGTTCCATAGTTTATTAGTCCATTCACCTATTGAGGATATCTTGCTTGCTTTCAGGACAACTAGTAATACTTCTATAGACAGTTGTATGAAAAATATTATGTGGATATGTTTTAAACTGCAATAGATAAACACCAACTACAAAAATAGCTACTGTAATGAGTTTTTATTTTAATGAAGATCACCTTTTCAATTATTTCTTTCACAGTTTGGGCCTTTGTTATCATAACTTAAAAACTGACTTACCTAACGTCATTTACATTTTTCTCCAATGTTATCTTCTAAGACTTTGATGTTTTTGCACTTAATATTTAGGTCTGTAGTCCATTTTGAATTAATTGTTCTGAAAGGTGTATAAAGTCAGTGTTTAAATTTATTTTTCGGCCGGGCGGTGGTGGCACACACCTTTAATCCCAGCACTGGGGAGGCAGAAGCAGGCAGATCTCTGTGAGTTCGAGGCCAGCCTGGATTACAGAGTGAGTTCCAGGAAAGGCGCAAAGCTACACAGAGAAACCCTGTCTCGAAAAACAAACAAACAAAAATTTATTTTTTTACATGTAGATGTCCTAGCATTATTTGCTATAAAACCACTATTTTTTTGCAAGGCCTTTGAACCCAACTCCCCACTCTTCACACCTTCTGATGAAAACTTCAGTATTAAAGAACTTAACCACCTGTTGAAAATAGCCAACTAAATTTTGTTGTTTAGATATCTGATAAGGACTTCTTTGAAGCTTTATGTTTGTGTAATGGAGTCCTCTCTATATACAAAATGTGTAGGTAATGTGTAGACATTGTTATTGCACTCTAAAGATAAGATCCCAGATGATAAGAAGATCAGGACTTTACCATAACCAGAGTGATGTATACTTCAAACTGAGACACTGCTGAGAATAACAAGCACACACCAGACTCA